>NC_090405.1:31381965-31681965 GCF_036365525.1 Heterodontus francisci | reverse complement strand
GATTTAGGACTGAATTAAGAAGGAACTTCTTCACCCAGAGGGTTGTTAATCTATGGAATTCCTTGCCCAGTGAAGTAGTTGACGCTTCTTCAGTAAACGTTTTTAAAGCTAAGGTAGATATCTTTTTGAATAATAAAGGAATTAAGGGATACGGTGAGAACGAGGGTAAGTGGATCTGAGTCCACGAAAAGATCAGCCATGATCTTATTGAATGGCGGAGCAGGCTCGAGGGGCCGGACGGCCTACTCCTGGTCCTACTTCTTATGATCTTATGATCTTATGATCCTGAAAGGTCTTGACAGGGTGAATGTGGTGAGTCCAGAACTGGGGGGCACTGTTTGAAAATTAGGGGTTGCCCTTTTAGGACAGAGATGAGGAGAAATTCTTTTCTTTCAGAGGGTTGTGTGACTTTGGAATTCTCTGCCTCAGAAGGAGGTGGATGCGGGGTCACTGAATATTTTTAAGGCGGAGGTAGATAGATTCTTGTTAGGCAAGGGAATCAAAGATTATCAGGGGTAGATGAGAGTGTGGAATTCCAGTCAGAAACATATCAGCCAGGATCTTATTATATGGTGGAACAGGTTCAACGGGCTGAATGGCCTATAGTCATATGGTCGTATGGTCAGAGGCTGCGAATTCTGCAGCAAGTAACTCACCTACTGATTCCCCAAAGCCTGTCCACCACCAACAAGGCACAAGTCAGGAGTGTGTTATGATGCCCCAGTGATCAACAAATCAAAAAGAACAAACTTACTGAAAGACCCCTGTTACGGTCAAGTGAGGAGGGGTCGAAGGGCTTCCCTCTTTTCCCTCTCCCTGTTTGACCACAACAGGTTTAATTCTTTCTTAATGTGGATGTACTGGCCAATTCAGTAGGTGTTTGATTACTTGCTATGATCAGAACAAGAACCAATCGGATTTGATTGTAACAAAGAAAGAGGTTAACTTTATTGTACCTAAACCAAACTAATAAAAATAATAAACTATGGGCCAGCTTTCACTCACACACACACACACACACACACATGCACTGGAGGTTTACACACACACAAATAGGTCACAGAGTGGGGAAAAGTAACTCGGTTGAGTTAGAGTCCATAAAAAAAGCGGGTGTACAGTCTGTGGGGTTTGGTGATTCGGCTGGCTTCTAGCTGAACTTGGTGGTCCTGAGGCTTTTAGTTTGAAGAGGTAGAATGACTGATTCGGTGGGTCTCTTGGAGACAGCAATGCAGATGACTTCCTGCAACGGGTGTTTCTGATTGTAGCCAGAGTACGCAAAGGTGGTCAGTCAACAGGCAGAGCTCGAAGCTTGTAAGCTGAAATGGAGAGAGGGACCCTCACTGCACGCGTCAGAGTCCAGAATCTTCAATCTTGCTGCAGAAAAGTACAAGCTTAAAATCACAGATGAGGAGGGGCTTGTCACATGACAGTCACTCAATCATCGAAGCATAGCAGATAGCAATATTTCTTCTTGCTAAAAGAAAGAGAACAAACAGTCCCATTAAACTTCCTGGGTCTTGGTTCTTGCTGGGATACAAGCAGACATTTCATCTCCTTCCTCACAAGGCTTGCAATGTAGGATACCGTGTTGCAAATTAGGTAGCCTTAACAAGCTGCCAGCAAAGTTGTCTTTTTTTATCTGTTCCTTTTAAAATTTCTTCAAAAAAAAAACTTAAGATCTCCAGTCAGTGGATTAAAGAAAATTATCATTTAATAAAGCAAGTTGATGTGACACCTCAATAAACAAAACCAAATGGACAAGATTTCACTTTTATAGCTTTGACTTTAACAATCCAATCAAAATCAACATAAATGAAACATGAATTAACAGACAAATCACGGTCAATATATATATTACAAATTACACATTAGTTATCAGAAATGACAAAGATAGATCTCATGGATTTACTGGGCAGTCCACTCAGCTTATATGGCACTCATTACGGCCACAAAGTTCTTCAAAGCTCTGAACTTCCTTTGGTAGATCTCCAGCTCATTTCTTCCAAGATGCAGCCATCGATTCACATCTGGCAGCAGTTCCTTTTTAACCCACACTCCATAGGTACAGTCTTCACAAAAATGGTACCCTCCTCCAGAACCTCCTTAGCTCTGCTCATGACAGTCTTTCTGCTCACTACAATCTTGATGGTGTGGATCCACCAGTGTTACCTTAAGTAATAGAAACAGCTCCTGGATCCAGCCTTCACTTTCTTCAGCCTGACTGTACTCCACCCCTGTGTGATCTAAGCAATAGGATCATGGCTGATCTGTTTCCGACTCGTATTCCACATTCTCATCTACCTCTGATAATCTTTGAATCCCTTGCCTAACAAGAATCTATCTACCTCCACCTTATAAATATTCAATGACCCCGCCTCCACCACCTTCTGAGGCAAAGAATTCCAATGTCGCACAACCCTCTGAGAGAAAAGAATTTCTCCTCATCTCTTTTGTCTTTGACAAGGTCCCATATGGGAGACTTATCAAGAAAGCAAATGCACATGGGATACAGGGTAACTTGATAAGGTGGATTCAAAATTGGCTTAGCTGTAGGAGACAGAGTGATGACAGACGGCTGTTTTAGTGACTGGAAGCCAGTGTCCAGTGGCGTACCACAGGGATCTGTGCTGGGTCCCCTATTGTTTGTCATTTATATAAACGACATAGATGACTATGTGGGGGGTAGGATCAGTAAGTTCGCGGATGACACAAATATTGGCCGAGTGGTTAACAGTGAGGTGGAGTGTCTTAGGTTACAGGAAGATATAGACCGGATGGTCAAATGGGCAGAAAAGTGGCAGATGGAATTTAACCCTGAAAAGTGTGAGGTGATACACTTTGGAAGGAGTAATGTGACACAGAAGTATTCAATGAATGGCCTGACACTGGGAAGTTCCGAGTAACAAAGGGACCTTAGCGTGTTTGTCCATAGATCTCTGAAGGCAAAAGGGCAGGTTAATAGGGTGGTGAAAAAGGCATATGGGACACTTGCCTTTATCAATCGAGGCATAGATTACAAAAGCAGGGAGGTCATGTCGGAGTTGTATAGAACTTTGGTAAGGCCACAGCTGGAGTACTGTGTGCAATTCTGGTCGCCACATTATAGGAAGGATGTGATTGAACTGGAGGGGGTGCAGAGGCGATTCACCAGGATGGTGCCTGGATTGGAACATTTAAGCTATGAAGAGAGGTTGGATAGGCTTGGGTTATTTTCGCTGGAGCAGAGAAGACTGAGGGGTGACCTGATGGAGGTGTACAGGATTACGAGGGGCATGGACAGGGTGGATAGGGAGCAGCTGTTCCCCTTAGTTTAAGGGTCAGTTACGAGGGGTCACAAGTTTAAGGTGAGGGGAAGGAGGTTTGAGGAAGAACTTTTTTACCCAGTGGGTGGTGACAGTCTGGACTGCACTGCCTGGGAGGGTGGTAGAGGCAGATTGCCTCACATCCTTTAAAAAGTACCTGGATGAGCACTTGGCACGTCATAACATTCAAGGCTATAGGCCAAGCGCTGGCAAATGGGATTAGGTAGATACGTCAGGTGTCTTTAATGCATCGGCGCAGACTCGATGGGCCGAAGGGCCTCTTCTGCACTGTATTATTCTGTGATTCTGTGATCTCTGTCCTAAAAGGACGACCCCTCATTTTCAAATAGTGCCCCCTAGTTCTGGACTCACCCACAGGAGGAAACATCCTCTCCACATCCACCTTATCAAGACTGTTCAGGCTCTTATATACTTCAATCAAGTCTCCCCACACTCTTCTAAACTCCAGTGAAAACACACCCAGTCTGTCCAACCATTCCTCATAAGACAACCCGTTCATTCCAGGTACCAATCTAGTAAACCTCCTCTGAACCACCTCCAATGCATTTACATCCTTCCTTAAATAAAGGAGGGCAAAACTACACACAGTATTCGAGATGTGGTCTCACCAATGCCCTGTATAACTGTAGCATAACATCTTTTATTTTCAGTTCCTCTCATAATAAAGGATAGCATTCCATTAGCCTTCTTTATTACTTGCTGTATCTGCATACTAATATTTTGTGACTCCTGCACTAGAACACCTAGATCCCTCTGCACTTCGAAATTCTGCAGTCATTCTCCGTTTAATACCCTGCTTTTTTATTCTTCCTGCCAAAGTGAATAACTTCACATTTTCCCACATTATACTCCATCTGTCAGCCTTTTGCCCACTCACTCAACCTATCTATATTGGTCTGCAACCTCCTTATGTCCACTTCACAACATACTTTCCTACCTGTCTTGGTGCCATCTGCAAATTTAGTTACCATGCCATCACTCCCCACATCTAAGTCATTGATATAAAAAGTTGAGGCCCCAGCACAATCCCCTGCGGGACTCCACTCGTCACATCCTGCCAATCAGAAAAGGACCCATTTATACATACTCTCTGTTTTCTGCCAGCCAGCCAATTTTCTATCCATGCTAATATGTTACCATGAGCTCCTACTTTGCGCAATAGCCTTTTATGTGGCACCTTGTCAAATGTCTTCTGGAAATCCAAGCACACTTTGTCAACAGGCTCCCCTTTATCCACAGCGCATGTTACTCCTTCAAAGAACTCCAATAGATTGGTGAAACATGATTTCCCTTTCACAAAACCATACTGACTATTCCCAATTACCTTGAGTTTTTCTAAATGCCCAGCTATAGCCTCGTTAATGATCGATTCTAACGCCTTCCGCATGACAGACGTCAAGCTAACTGGCCTATAGTTACCTGTTTACTGCCTCCCCCACTTCTTGAATAGAGGGGTTATATTTGCTACTTCCCAGTCTGATTGAACCTTTCCATAATCTAGAATCATTTAATGCTTCTTCACAAAAAAACATATTTGTTGTTGTTTTGATTAATTGTAAGATAACTGTTTAATGCTTTTATCTTTCCGAAATTGTCTCACCAGCCCCCCATGTAAGACAAAAATTGTAACATGCCACCCCCCCCACAACATGTGAAAAGGTTGGACATTGTAGATGGTACACATTGCTCAAGGGGCTGAATGGCCTCCTCCTGTTCCTATGTTCCTGAGGCATCATTGTTTACAGATCTTTGGATGTTGGTAGTTGAAATGCTTTTTTCTGAACACTTTAAAAGAAAGGGAAGGAATATGGAACATAAATTGGATTTTGTTAGAGATCAAAGAAATTTACTTCTCATGACTTCATTTTGTTGCTGGGAATCAGAAAGTGGTTTTTGAGGACAAGGGCAAGGTTTGAGAAGAGTAAGGAAGAATGATTGGAAAGCAGGTTTGGACAAGCTGAAGTAAAGCTAGAATTGAATGATTATTGCAGTTTTTAGAAGCAAAATGGAACAGAATGAGATATATAGAAAGCATAAAAATGAACACAGATGATAACATCTCTCTGTGAGTGTGATATTGAGTCCAGTCAGAGGATGGAGTTGTAAGTGTCATGCTCACCTGTAAGTTCCCCTGCAAGTCGCACACCATCCTGACTTGTAACTATATCACCATTCGCTGGGTCAAAATCCTGGAACTCCCTTTCTAACAACACTGTGAGTGTAACTATACCACATGGACTGCAGCGGTTCAAGAAAGTGGCTCACTACTACTTTCTCAAGGCCAATTCCAAGTGGACAATAAATGCTGGTCTTGCCAGCGATGTCCACATCTCATGAATGAATTTTAAAAACTGAAAGGTGCAGTAAAAGATAGCAGCAAATTAGTGGGTTTTTGAGAATGGTATATCAGAGGAGGTGAAGGAAATATTGAATGAACATTTAGCAGAGATCAATGAAATCCAAGCAATGCAGTTGTTGAGATAGGCTTAGTTTGTGGTTTTAAGGGTAATTTCAAGGATTGGAACATGAGGTATTCTTGGAGAAGAATGAAGGAATACTGAGGATGTGGAGACCTATCACGTTCATTCCTGAATTTTGGTTGCGGTTCTAGCTTTGCATTTACAATGAGTAATGGAACATTCAGTTCAAGCATGAAGACTCATTTTTCACCCGGCAGGATTCAGATAAGCAGGGACTGGATATTTGGCAGCTAATGCCTCACTGGTAGTTTTCTAGCCTCTTTTCTCATTTTAGATGTGCACGTTCCCTACCTCTTCCATTCTGATTGTCAGCCATGGCTCAGTGGGTAACACTGCTGCCTTTGAGTCAGAAGGTGGTTCTCCGGGTTAAATTCCATTTGCCGCTTTTCTGTGCACCTGACCAGTCCATTGATATCTTCCTGCAGTCTACAGCTATTCACCTCGCTATCAAACATGTGTTGTCTGCAAACTTCTTGAACATTCCCCTACATTTATCGTTAATGTATACCATAAAAAGCAGGGACCTAGTACTGAGCCTTTCGGAACCCCACTGGGAACAGCCTTCCACTCACAAAAACACCCATCAACAATTACCCTTTGTTTCCTGCCACTGAGCCAATTTTAAATCCCGCTTGCTACATTTCCCTGGACTGTGCTGTAACCATTCTATGATTCGATGAATCCCAGGCACAAGTACAGTTCACCTACAAAAAGCAAATGAGGCTGAAAGTGTAATCTCATCTGGTTCCCAAGGCAGATACCAATGCTGCGTCCCACCGACTCCAAATGGGCAGATTAAAATCCCAACCCTACATCCTTCCGAATCCCAGGCTGACATTTTGATTCTTTTTCCAAATAAGGATCAATTGAATTTTGAAAGCTTTATTGATCAACGCAAAGTCTTTCATCCCTATTGGCTTTGTAGTACTGATAGTTAGAAATGCCATTGTTATAATTCATCATAGCTGTCGATCTAATCGAGCCAGGTGATGTATGTGAGCAAAAGTGTTCTGTTCCCCCCACCCTTTAGTACCTGCTACTCCCTAAAGCCCATTTGCCCAATGATCATTGGCCAGCTCGCAACTATTCACCTTCTTGAAGTGCCAATCAGCAAATTGCCCACTCTTCCCAAATTGCCATAGCCCCAGATACACACTATGCATCTTTCCCAAAGGGGCACTATCCCATACTCATTGTCTTTGGCTAAAAATATCAGCCTTGGCCCAGTGGTGGTACTTTTACCTCTGAGTCACAAGGTCATGGGTTCAATCTGCACACCAGGACATCAGCACATAATTTGGGCTGACATTTCAGTGCAGTGCTGAGGGAGTGCTACACTGTTAGAAGTGCAGTCTTCCCTCTCAGGTGGACAAAGATCCCATGACACAATTTGAAGAACAACAAGGGAGTTCTCCAGAAGTCTTAGCTGAAATTTATCGCTCAAACAACATCACCAAGATTAACCGATCTCTTAATCTCACTGCAGTTTGTGGGAACTTGTGCACAAATTGGCTACCACAGTTGCCTGCAATACAACGGTGACATCAGCAGTACCTCATTGGCTATAAAGCACTGAGGGACATCTAAGGATCATGAAAAGCGCTATATAAATGTAAGTTCTTTGTTTCTTTTAAATACTAATGACATCCTTCTAATTACTGCTCCCTAATCATTGATTCATCCATACCAAATGTCATTACTCACCAACTGACACCCTCACTCAAATACTTACTGCTCCAATTCCTTCAAATACATTCTGCTCCCAATACTCTCTCCCCCATGACTACTCACTGCCCTTTATCATACATTACTCTCCTTCAAATACCCACTGCTCCCCAAATCTTTGCTCGTCTCTCTATCACCCAAATCCTCATTAGTCTCTGCAAACTGCTCACACCTTACCAACAGCTGCTCACTTGCCCAATATCCTTATGGGTGCCCACACCCGCTCCTGAACTATCACAAACCCAGTACCCCTCTCTCAAGCAACAGATCTGCTTGCTTACCATGAGCAATGCCTCTTCACTGTGAGCGGTCTTTTTTTTCCAAAATATACTTTATTCATAAAAATCTGTAAAAAAAACTACATTACAAAACAGCTCAAAAGAGCACCAAGTCAACAATACAAAGAGTGCAAAGGAGATCAATTTCCAATACAGGAGTGAGTTGCCTCACAACCCTTTCCATTCCGTTTTACATGCTATGTACATTTTACAGCAAGCCCATATTTGGTGTAAAGCCCGAGGGGTTTCCCATGGATCCAGCCCCTCAGTTCACCTTGGCGGGAGGATCTTACACAATGGGCTTTCCCCATTGAGCCTTTGCCACGGCTCCCCCAAGCTCCATCAGCACATAGTCCTGGACCTTGGAATGTGCCAGTCTGCAACACTCGATCGTGGACAACTCTTTGTGCTGGAAGACCAGCAAGTTTTGGGCAGATCAAAGAGCGTCTTTCACCGAATTGATGGTCCTCCAGCAGCAGTTGATGTTTATCTTGGTGTGCGTCCCTGGGAACAGCCCGAAGAGCACAGACTCCTGTGTTACAGAGCTGCTTGGGATGAATCTCAACAAAAACCACTGCATCTCTTTCCACACCTGCTTTGCAAAGACACATTCCAGAAGGAGGTGGGCGACAGTCTCTTGCCCACCACAGCCACCTCAAGGGCAGTGTGCGGAGCGGGTGAGAATCCGGGCGTGCAGGAAGGATCTGACGGGGAAGGCTCTTCTCACCACCAGCCAAGCTACATTTTGGTGCTTGTTTGAAAGTTCTGGTGATGAGGCATTGTGCCAAATGACTTTGACAGGATCCACCATTTCCTTTTCCCACAGGGCCTTGAGGACATTCTGTGCAGACCACTGCCTGATGGGTTGGTGGTCAAAGGTGTTTTTCTGCAGAAACTTTTCCACGAAGGATAGGTGGTACGGCACGGTCTAACTGGATGGAGCGTTCCGTGGCAATGTGACCAGGCCCATCCTTCGCAACACTGGGAACAGATAGAACCTCAGCACATACTGATATTTGGTGTTTGCATACTGAGGCTCTACGCACACGAAGGTGGTCATCAGGATGAGGGCGACGTTGGGTACATTTTTCCCGCCCTTATCCAGAGGTTTGAACAACGTGTCCGTCCGGAGTCGGTCCATTTTGGATCCCCAGATGAAGTGGAAAATGGCTCGGGTGACCGCCATGGCGCAGGAATGGGGTATGGGCCAGACCTGCGCCACGTACAGCAACAACGTGAGTGCCTCGCACCTGATGACATAGGAATTAAAGTCAGTTCTTTTTTGCTGATATGCAAATTTATTCATTGTGATTCAAATTTATTAATTGGAATTTAAATGGAGGTGGTGGGCAAGAGACTGTCGCCCACCTCCTTCTGGAATGTGAGCCAATCAAATTGCTCGGATTACTCTTCGAAAATGTTGTCCTCCAGTTTTTCCTCTTAACCTACTGTTAAGACCGAGGAAGGTGGAGTGCATTGTCTTCCTCTAGTTCCACATCTCCACAGGTCACGACATATATTTAAATGTTTACCCAGTTACTGATACAGCCAATTATATACCAACCAGGTTTCTTTAATAAACAACAACATTATTAATTTATTATAAAACAAGACATATTCAGTAAAGATGCAAAGCATTAACACACAGATTGAAATATGAAAGTTCCCTTTTAAAATTAGTCAAACACACACATACACACCACTGTTAAAGAAAAAATAAAGTTTTCTCTGCAGAGATCCTTTTAAAAAAAAAGACGAAAAAATACTTTGACCAAATACTTTTTAATTCTCGAAGGAAAAGGAGAAGATATGGAATGATATCACTTGTCCTTTTAGTCTGGCGTCCCAAACACGAGTCGACAGGTGTCACTGGGATCTGTTTGGAGCAGTTCTTTTCAGGCGGCGTTGAGAATTAATCTGGCAGGCTTTCCAGGAGAAATCAGGGGTTTCAGCTGTCACACTGGATTTGCAGGATTTCTCAGAGAGGTGTAGAAAAGATAAATTGATCTTCTCTTTTAGCAGGCTGCCCGCCTGCTTCTTTGGCCACCTTGACTCGGGAGACAATGGGTAAGCGCCTGGAGGTGGTCAGTGGTTTCTGAAGCAGCGCCTGGAGTGGCTATAAAGGCTAATTCTAAAGTGACAGACTCTTCCACAGGTGCGACAGATAAAATTGGTTGTCGGTCGGGACTATTACACAGTTGGCTCTCCCCTTGCGCTTCTGTCTTTTTTCCTGCCAACTGCTAAGTCTCTTCGACTCGCCACACTTCAGCCCCGCCTTTATGGCTGCCCGCCAGCTCTGTCGATCGCTGGCAACTGACTCCCACGACTTGTGATCAATGTCACAGGACTTCATGTCGCGTTTGCAGACGTCTTTAAAGTGGAGGCATGGACGGCCGGTGGGTCTGATACCAGTGATGACCTCGCTGTACAATGTGTCCTTGGGGATCCTGCCATCTTCCATGCAGCTCACAAGGCCAAGCCATCTCAAGCGCCGCTGGCTCAGTTGGGTTTCTATGCTGGGGATGTTGGCCACCTTGAGGACTTCTGTGTTGGAGATACGGTCCTGCCACCTGATGCCAAGGATTCTCCGGAGGCAGCGAAGATGGAATGAATTGAGACGTCGCTCTTGGCTGACATACGTTGTCCAGGCCTCACTGTCATAGAGCAAGGTACTGAGGACACAGGCTTGATACACTCAGACTTTTGTGTTCCGTTTCAGTGCGCCATTTTCCCACACTCTCTTGGCCAGTCTGGACATAGCAGCGGACGCCTTTCCCGTGTGCTTGTTGATTTCTGCATTGAGAGACGGGTTACTGGTGATAGTTGAGCCTAGGTAGGTGAACTCTTGAACCACTTCCAGAGCGTGGTCGCCAATATTGATGGATGGAGCATTTCTGACGTCCTGTCCCATGATGTTCGTTTTCTTGAGGCTGATGGTTATCCAAATTCGTTGCAGGCAGCCGCAAACCTGTCGATGAGACTCTACAGCCACTCTTCAGTGTGAGATGTTAAAGCAGCATCGTCAGCAAAGAGGAGTTCCCTGATGAGGACTTTCCGTACTTTGGTCTTCGCTTTTAGACGGGCAAGGTTGAACAACCTGCCCCCTGATCTTGTGTGGAGGAAAATTCCTTCTTCTGAAGACTTGAACGCATTTGAGAGCAGCAGGGAGAAGAAGATCCCAAACAGTGTAGGTGCGAGAACACAGACCTGTTTCACGCCACTCAGGATAGGAAAGGGGTCTGATGAGGCACCGCTCTGCTGAATTGTGCATTTCATATTGTCATGGAATGAGGTGATGATACTTAGTAGCTTTGGTGGACATCCGATCTTTTCTAGTCGTCTGAAGAGACCACGTCTGCTGACGAGGTCAAAGGCTTTGGTGAGATCAATGAAAGCAACGTAGAGGAGCATCTGTTGTTCACGGCATTTCTCCTATAGCTGTCGAAGGTGGAAATCTCTGCTCGAAAGCCACACTGTGCCTCAGGGTAGACATGCTCAGCCAGCTTCTGGAGCCTGTTTAAAGCGACTCGAGTGAAAACTTCCTCACTATGCTGAGCAGGGAGATTCCACGGTAGTTGTTGCAGTCACCGCGGTCACCCTTGTTCTTATAGAGGGTGATGATATTGGCATTGTGCATTTCCTGGGGTACTGCTCCCTCATCCCAGCACATGCAAAGCAGTTCGTACAGTGCTGAGAGTATAGCAGGCTTGGCACGCTTGATTATTTCAGGGGTAATGCCGTCCTTCCCAGGGGCTTTTCCACTGGCTAGAGAATCAATGGCATCACTGAGTTCCGATTTTGTTGGCTGTACGTCCAGCTCATCCATGACTGGCAGAGGCTGGGCTGCATTGAGAGCGGTCTCAGTGATAACATTTTCCCTGGAGTACAGTTCCAGGTAGTGCTCCACCCAGCAGTCCATTTGCTTGCATTGCTCAGTGATTGTGTCCCCTGATTTGAGGGGGGCGATCTTCATGATGGTTGGCCCAAAAGCTCTCTTAATGCCATCATACATTCCTCTGATGTTTCCGGTGTCAGAGGCCAGCTGGATATGACTGCATAGGGGTTGCGAGTAGTCATTTGCACAGCGCCGGGCTGTTCTTTGTGCAGTGCTTCTGGCTACTTTAAGTGCCACGAATGTTAACTCGCTGGGGGCTTTCTTGTAGTTCAGCAGTGCAATGCGCTTAGCGGCTATGACAGGTTCCAGCTCTTCAATGTGAGATTGAAACCAGTCTGCATTCCTCTTCGTACGTTTGCCATTGCTGAGTCATAGATGGCGTCTCCGATGTGGGCCCACTTGGTCTCTGCATCCCCTGTAGGAGTGTTTTGAAGGGCTTTTTCAAGTGAAGTTAGAAATTTATGTAACAGGGGATATGTGGATAAGAAATTCTGCTCGTGTTGATGCGCAGGTGGCCCTTCTGCTTGGAGTGATGCAGCTTCTTTGGCTTGAGTCTAACCTTGCTGCACACCAGGGAGTGGTCGGTGTCGCAGTCCGCACTGTGGAAGCTGCGTGTGATTTGAACACTGTTTAAAGAGGCTCTACTTGTGACGATGAGGTCCAGCTGGTGCCAATGACGTGATCTTGGGTGCCTCCAAGAAACCTGGTGACAGGGTTTAGTATGAAAGAACGAGTTGGTGATGCAGAGGTTATGATAGGTACACAACTCAAGCAGTCTCTGTCCATTCCCATTCATCCTTCCAATACCATAGCGCCCAAGGCAGGAGGGCCATGAGTCATGGTCGGCCCCAACCCTGGCATTAAAGTCCCCCAGCAGGAACAGGTGTTCGGTATTGGGGATGCTACTAATGATATTATGGAGTTCCTCGTAGAACTGGTCTTTAGCTTCAGGTGGGGAGCAGAGTGTTGGAGCATAGATGCTGAGTAGGTGTGCTGGACCAGAGGTGGTGAACAGATGGATGGACAGTATGCGTACCAAGCCATTTGAGGGTGGCTATATCATGCTGAGCAAAGAGTTTCTGATGGCGAAGCCCACTCCATGCTGTCTTGGTTCTTCAGGATCTCTACCCTGCCAGAAGAAGGTGTAGTCTTGCTCTCTTAGAGATCCACTCACAGGGAAGCGTGTCTCCTGAAGTGCTGCAATGTCCACATTGAGTCTACTGAGCTCGTTGTTAACGATGGCGGTCTTCCGAGAATCGTTGATTTGTGTCGGGTCTTCCGACAGGCCAGGACACATAGTTCTGACGTTCCAGCTTGCAAAACGAAGGGCTGGTACCATCTTTCCCTTTTTTGCTGTTTGGTGCAGTGTTCCAGTCCACTTGTCAGGCAATGACCCTGAGCTCCAAGCACCCATTGAAGCAGGTGGACTGTGGCGGGACAGAACTTTACTGACCGGGGGCTGCCCGGTTTGAGGCGAACGGTAGTTGTCCAGTGAGATGCGATGACCTCTCCCACTGACAAAGGCAATCCGTGGCGCCCAATCTCTACGCCAACTGAGCTGCTCTTATAACCCGTAACTGCTGTCTTCCGTGTTGTTTTGGTTGATGTGAGGCGACTATGGAGTGACCTCTCCATGGCACATGCCTGGGCGTATGTATGGAGGTTGTGAGTTGCGCAAGCGTCAAAACCCCCCTCTCAGCCTTCCTAGTGGGGTCCAAAGGAGTGCAGAGCATGACATTTGGCACCGGTTTGGCTGCAGGAACTGCTGGAAACATGCCAAAGGTGACACATGACAGCCTTCGGGCTTCCGCTCCGGATTTTCTGTTAGGGTTTACTCCCTTAGCCTTGGTCTCTTCCAAGATACCCACAAGACAGTGGGGTTGTTAGAGCCCCTGCTCAGGTGTAGATGGATGCTGGTGGGAAGAGGTGGGGGGAAGGGGAGTGCGGGAGGGGAGAGGGTGCGAGGGGGAGGGGTGCAGTGGGAAGTGGTAGAGGGAAGGGGGTGTGAGGGGGAGCTGGGAAGAGGGCTGCTGGGGGGTCGGGGAGGGGGGTGCAGGGGAAGGGGGTGCGAGGGGAAGGTGGTGCGAGGGGGGAGCTGGGAAGGGGGTGCGAGGGGGTGGGGGGAAGGGGGTGCGAGGGGGGTGAGCTGAGAAGGGGGAGCGGAGGGGAGGGGGTGGGGGAAGGGGGTGCAGGTAATAAAACATTTCATCAGCTCTTGTTTGCCGACTCAAAACAGTATTCAAAATGAAACCAACTCTTGACCACCAGAAATCTTGACATGTCACTTCTCTGTAAATAACTCCCATAGTCCGATGGCACCTGCTGTTTACTTAGCTGAAGACATGGGACGTCCAGTAAATGTTGTTTTTAAACAGGAAGATCAAGTCCTTCCAATGACCTTTTTCAAAAAAGAGCAAAGTCCAGCATCTATGGAATCACTTCAGTCCCAAATGAAACCATCTCCACAATCTTCAACCACGAGTCCTCAACAAAAATTAATAAACAGAAGCACTTTCAAAACACTATGAAGGCTTGAAATAAGGTTTCTAACATAATAAAAACATTAAAATCACAACACCATGATTAAAGTCCCAGCTGAAATGCTTTTCATCTCTTTCAGTACTATTATATATTGTTATATCATTCATAAAGAGCTTGGAAATAATTAGCTACGAACTAATTGGTATGTGTAAGTATTCAGGGACCACATTCACAGCCGCACTGGAGAGTCATGTGACACATAACACAACTCCACTTTACAAGCAGTTCCTTACCAAGCAGCATGGAAGCTGAACGAAATAAACAAAGAGCTTCAGCCTTTCCAGGTCCAAAATGTAATTATTTCTAACTTATGAGAACCAGTAGACATACAAGTCCCTTCATTGTGAGTTTTACCTGTAGGCCTTAGCTACTCTCCAAAGCCTGAGCTTGGAGTCAATATTTTCCCACGGCTATCAGTCTGTGAGCGTAGTGTACAGAATTTTCCAGTCGGCATCAGAATGCTTCTCTCAAAGTCATACTGTGAGGGAATTTCTGAGTTTATTTATTTTTCGTAATGTGTTGAAATCCAGATGGAGAATGATTTTTTGTGGTAATATTTTATGTTTAGCTTCAGAACACCAATTACATTTCAGAAGTAACTCAATGGGTATGAAATGCTATAGGATGTCCTGAGGACATGATAATGTACTCTATAATTACAAGTTTCCCGACTTTCATCAAGTGTTTATATTTTGAAGATAGATCCTAGCTGGCAAGGAAAGACAGAAAATTAGAGAGACAGAGATAGATAATTTTGGGGAGTTGTTTTGCTTATATTGTGAATTCAAAAATAATTATCATGCACAAAAAATATTTTCATTTCTCTCAGTGGAAAATTTGTCGGATGTCTATGTAACTAGATGCATCAATTTATTTTTCCAGATGACTTGAAAACAAGTCAGAAGATGAATTTAAGAAGCTCTTTGTACTGAAGTTTCACATGAAGAATATTATTAACTATTTATTTTTAACTGAAGAGGCTAGCACAGAGAATGATAAACAAAGTAAAAATGAGAGACAGAGATAGATCATTAAAACTCATTGAGTGTCCTTTTGTTTGTACTGAAAGAAACAGGCTGGGCTAGGATGGGGAAAAAGGGGGGAATTATCAAGGAATAATTCCTCCAAAGTGGAAAGGTTGGGGAATATAGGACAGTGCATTTAATGAGTTCCCATAGTGGTAACTGTGGAATGGTGGAAATATTTCCCACTCGAATGGAGCACAGGGAATTGTGAATTCAACATGTTGAATGAAGTTCCATTTAGTTGAAAATAAAATTCTGTCCAAGAGGACACAACTGAATTTATCCCATGTACGACTCCATCTCCAAATAAGGGCAAGAGAGTCATTTGTAAATCATGGGAGTTAATTTGTGCAGTGGTCAGTGTGTGCACTGCTTTCTAATCTTGCTTTACCTCCATGTCCTGGTCAATATACCTGCTTTGTCGCTTTGGAGCATAACCATAATAACACATTTTCCCTTCCCGACTCACTCCAAACTGGCCAAAGGTTTTGCCAAACAATAAGCATTTACCTGCATCCATTTAAGTGAATCCCTGCAGTAAAATTGGCCATCTTAATTGACCAGATATTCTTTCCTTTTCTTCTTTTGGGCCTCCTTATCTCGAGAGACAATGGATATGCGCCTGGAGGTGGTCAGTGGTTTGTGAAGCAGCGCCTGGAGTGGCTATAAAGGCCAATTCTAGAGTGACAGGCTCTTCCACAGGTGCTGCAGAGAAATTTGTTTGTCGGGGCTGTTGGACAGTTGGCTCTCCCCTTGCGCCTCTGTATTTTTTCCTACCAACTACTAAGACTCTTCGACTCGCCACAATTTAGCCCTGTCTTTATGGCTGCCCGCCAGCTCTGGCGAATGCTGGCAACTGACTCCCACGACTTGTGATCAATGTCACACGATTTCATGTCGCGTTTGCAGACGTCTTTATAGCGGAGACATGGACGGCCGGTGGGTCTGATACCAGTGGCGAGCTCGCTGTACAATGTGTCTTTGGGGATCCTGCCATCTTCCATGCGGCTGACATGGCCAAGCCATCTCAAGCGCCGCTGACTCAGTAGTGTGTATAAGCTGGGGGTGTTGGCCGCTTCAAGGACTTCTGTGTTGGAGATATAGTCCTGCCACCTGATGCCAAGTATTCTCCGAAGGCAGCGAAGATGGAATGAATTGAGACGTCGCTCTTGGCTGGCATACGTTGTCCAGGCCTCGCTGCCGTAGAGCAAGGTACTGAGGACACAGGCCTGATACACTCGGACTTTTGTGTTCCGTGTCAGTGCGCCATTTTCCCACACTCTCTTGGCCAGTCTGGACATAGCAGTGGAAGCCTTACCCATGCGCTTGTTGATTTCTGCATCTAGAGACAGGTTACTGGTGATAGTTGAGCCTAGGTAGGTGAACTCTTGAACCACTTCCAGAGCGTGGTCGCCAATATTGATGGATGGAGCATTTCTGACGTCCTGCCCCATGATGTTCGTTTTCTTGAGGCTGATGGTTAGGCCAAATTCATTGCAGGCAGATATAGAGACAGGGAAAGTGTGTGACTTTGTGAAATGAAGTCTCTAACAGATTGTGCGTTTGGTACCTAAACCAGATAAATGAGAGAACTTTCCAGCGATTTTGAGAAATCTAGGAAGGGTTCAAAATAGTTTACGAAGCAAGTCTCTAAACTGAGAAAGTGTGTCGAGTGATAATTCAAAAGGGTTAATTTTGGTCAAATGCAGGAAAATGTTTCAAGTGCAACAGTTGAAGGCTCTGAACAGAGGAACGGAAGTTGTCATGGTTACAGTGTTATGTGTATTGGAACGTGCAAGGTTAGAGCGAGCAGGAAGGGACGCAGACAATAGAAGGAGGGAATTATCTGGGGGCTGCAAATGAGAATCTCCATCATGATGAATGCGTGTTACCAGGGGGACGTTGATCCACTTAAATCCAGTAAACTGACTTAGAGGTTATATGAAACCCATAAATAATATCGCCAAAGCTAGCAGTTTGTCAGCAATTCGCTATGAGATGTTAAATGTGCCCAAATAAACTTGTTATTCAAGAGAGGCTGTGCTAATAGCCCTTGCTGACTTAATCCGGTACAATGATGTGCTAAGTAGAGACCAGATGATGCTGAGTTGTAATGTTATGTCGAAGCCTGAAACTATCAAGTTTCAGTCAGTTAACAATATTTACACAAGTACGTCGGAATGTTTAAATCCATTAATCTTACCATCAATAATGTACAGGTGGACTAATGTTAGTTTGTGTATATCTGCGTCGGCCTGCAACGGCAAGGCAGAGTTGGTCATTCTAATTGGTTATGTCTACCCCTGCAGCTGTGTTTGCTTTGTTTTTTGTACTTTGGGCTGCTCATGCAGCACGCATGAAATCAGCCATCTTTAGACATCGAATATACCTCAGTCATGGAGGATAAATTGCCATCTTTGATGTGGTTTTTCAAAAAAGGGTTAAAGATTCATCCGATACCCGTTGCTAATTTGCCTTGGATTTACCTGCAGCTTGCTTTTTATTTGCTCTCAGTCCTCTATTTCAAAGATGGAAGGTACAAATATAGGATGGGAGTTGGTGGGGGGCGGGGGATGGGTTTAAACTAATTTGGCAGGGGGATGGGATAGAGAGTGGAGGTACAGTTGGGGGTGATATAGAACAGGAAGTGAGTCTGCCTGAAAGGCAGAGCAAATATAGACCTGGTAAAGCACAAGGGAAAAATGCAAGGTTGGATTGCATCTATTTCAATGCAGGGAGTCTTACTCGTAAGGCAGATGAATTGAGGGCATTGATTAGCACATGGGATTATGATATTATTGCCATCACAGAGACATGGTTGAGGGAGGGACAGGACTGGCAGCTCAATATTCCAGGGTATAGAATCTACAGGTGTGACAGGGGAGGGGATAAAAGAGGAGGTGGCATTGCACTGTTGATCAAGGAGTCAATTACTGTAGTAAGGAGGGATGACATCTTAGAAGGTTCCTCAAATGAGGCCATTTGGGTAGAACTTAAAATCAAAAAGGGGACAATCACATGGCTGGGAGTGTACTACAGGCCTCCAAACAGGAGGAGCAGATATGTAGGCAAATCTCTGAGAGGTGTAAAAATATTGGGTAATAATAGTAGGGGATTTCAACTTCCCCAATATTAACTGGGATAGTCTTAGTGCAAAAGGCTTAAAAGGGGCGGAATTCTTAAAATGCATACAGGAGAGCTTTTTGAGCCAGTACGTAGAAAGTCCTACAAGGGAAGGGACAGTACTGGACCTAATCCTAGGGAATGAAGCCAGTCAAGTGGTAGAAGTGTCAGTGGGGGAGCATTTCGGGGATAGTGACCATGATTCTGTAAGATTTAAGGTAGTTATGGAAAAGGACAAAGATGGACCAGAAATAAAGGTACTGAATTGGGGGAAGGTCGATTTCAATATGATAAAACAGGATCTGGCCAAAGTGGACTGGGAGCAGCTACTTGTAGGAAAGTCTACATCAGACCAGTGGGAGTCATTCAAAGAGGAAATTGTGAGAGTTCAGAGCCAACATGTGCCCATAAAGGTGAAGGGTAGGACTAACAGGCCCAGGGAACCCTGGATGTCAAGGGATATAGAGGATTGGATCAAGAAAAAAAGGAGGCTTACAGCAGATCCCAAGCGCTGAAAACAGCGGAGGCACTAGAGGAGTATAGAAAGTGTAGGGGGGTGGGGGTGGGGGTTGGTGGTACTTAAAAAAGTAATGAGGAGAGCGAAGAGGGGGCATGAAAAAACAATGGCGGGCAAGATAAAGAAAAATCCCAAGGCGTTTTATAAGTATATTAAGGGTAAGAGGATAACCATGGAAAGAGTAGGGCCCATTGGGGACCAACGTGGCCATCTGTGTGTGGAGCCGGAGGACATAGGTGAGGTTTTAAATGATTACTTTTCATCAGTGTTCACTATGGAGAAGGACGATGTAGGTGTAGAGATCAAGGAGGGGGATTGTGATATACTTGAACATAGTAGCATTGAAAGGGAGGAAATATTCGCTGTTTTAGCGGGCTTAAAAGTGGATAAATCCTCAGGCCCAGATGCGATGTATCCCAAGCTGTTATGTGAGTCAAGGGAGGAGATAGCAGGGGCTTTGACACAAATTTTCCAATCCTCTCTGACCACAGGAGAGGTACCAGAGGACTGGAGGACAGCAAATGTGGTACCATTATTCAAGAAGGGTAGCAGGGATAAACCAGGTAATTACAGGCTGGTGAGTCTAACATCAGTGGTTGGGAAAATATTGGAAAAAATTCTGAGGGACAGGATTAATCTCCACTTGGAGAGGCAGGGATTAATCAGGGATAATCAGTATGGCTTTGTCAGGGGGAGATCGTGTCTAACTAACTTGATTGAATTTTTCGAGGAGGTGACTAGATGTGTCGATTAGGGTAAAGCAGTAGATGTAGTATACATGGATTTCAGTAGGCTTTTGATAAGGTCCCGCATGGGAGATTGGTTAAGAAGATAAGAGCCCATGGGATCCAGGGCAATTTGGCAATTTGAATCCAAAATTGGCTTAGTGGCAGGAGGCAAAGGGTAATGGTCGAGGGTTGTTTTTGCATGTGGAAGCCTGTGACCAGTGGTGTACCACAGGGATCGGTGCTGGGACCCTTGCTGTTTGTAGTGTACATTAATGATTTAGACTTGAATATAGGAGGTATTATCAGTAAGTTCGCAGGTGACACAAAAATTGGTGGTGTTGTAAATAGTGAGGAGGAAATCTTTAGATTACAGGGAGATATAGATGGGCTTATAAGATGGGTGGAGCAGTGGCAAATGGAATTTAATCCTGAAAAATGTGAGGTAATGCATTTTGGGAGGACTAACAAGGCAAGGGAATACACAATGGATGGTAGTACCCTAGGAAGTACAGAAAGTCAGAAGGACCTTGGTGTACTTGTCCATAGATCATTGAAGGCAGCAGCACAGGTAGATAAGGTGGTTAGGAAGGCACATGGGATACTTGCCTTTATTAGCCGAGGCATAGAATATAAGAGCAGGGAGGTTATGAAGGAGCTATATAAAATGCTAGTTAGGCCACAGCTGGAGTACTGTGTACAGTTCTGGTGACTACACTATAGGAAGGATGTGATTGCACTGGAGAGGGTGCAGAGGAGATTCACCAGGATGTTGCCTGGGCTGGAGCATTTCAGCTGTGAAGAGAGACTGAAAAGGCTAGGGTTGTTTTCCTTGGAGCAGAGAAGGCTGAGGAGGGACATGATTGAGGTGTACAAGATTATGAGGGGCATTGATAAGTTAGACAGGAGGAAACTTTTTCCCTTAGCAGAGGGGTCAAGAGCCAGGTGGCATAGATTTAGGGTAAGGGGCAGGAGGTTTAGGGGAGATTTGAGGAAACATTTTTTCACTCAGAGGGTGGTTGGAATCTGGAACGCACTGCCTGAAGAGGTGGTGGAGGCAGGAACCCTCACAACATTTAAGAAGTATTTGGATGAGCATTTGAAATACCTTAACATACAGGGCTACGAGCCAAGTGCAGGAATATGGGATAAGAATAGTTGGGTGCTGTATGGCTGGCACAGACACGATGGGCCGAAGGGCCTGTTTCTGTGCTGTCTAACTCTATGACGCCCCTCGAGCCTGTTCCCCCATTTAATTAGATCATGGCGGATCTGTATCTTAACACCGTCTGCCTGCTTTGGTTCTGTAACCCTTAATACCCCTTCCTAGCAAAAATCGGTTTTGAAATGTACCATTGATCCCCAGTCTCAACAGTTTCTCGGGAGAGAGAGTTTCTGATTTCCACGACTGTTTGTGCGAAGAAGTATTTCCTTCTGTGAGACCAAAAATGAAACAAGTAAATGAGCACTCGAAACAGATAGAAGTCCTGTTCGAAATTTGCACAGTGTGACTGGTCCACTCTCATAGTCCCAACTTCCCTGACCGTATCCCAATATATACATTTTCCAGTGTACCCGGAGGACTTAATCCCTTCCAATCGTTTAGCTGTAGCCAACTCCCTCTTTAAATACTGGATCCGGGATTGCAGTTTGAAGTCACCCAGTCTGTGTGTAATCTGACCTCTTTTATGATTCTGTCTAACCAGAGGCTACCAGCCTCCCCACAGACATAGTGGCCCACTTATTTCTCAAGGTCTTTAACCCTCCAATTATTTTCCTTTCTCTCTCCTCTGATATTGTGCAGATCAAAAATACAACAGTGGGCGTGAAGACACCACCCAACCTGTCCACTTGGGTTGCCAACTCTGCTTGGAAATGTTCCCTGCCCCACACTCTTGCCATTGGTTGTCCATCATTGCAGCGCTCGACCCTCCCCGGCCAATCCGAAAGCAAGCAGACTCTTCATTATCCGATTGGACGATTCTTGACTGTCAGTCAACCAGTCTTTCTCTCCATATCTGATATTTTTATAACTAATAAACAATAGTGATCAAAGTTTTTTTTTTAAACACAATTTTTTATTATTGCTCCCATGAGTTTTCTCCGAGATGTTGCATGCAGCAGAGTCTTGGAGATTAATCTTGAATTCCTGGAGACTCCAGGGCAATCCTGGAGGGGTTGGCAACCCCCTTCTTTCCACAGGCCTCTGTTGCAGTCACAAGATCAGCTCCCACAATAAGTACAGAAACAACTCATTGCCAGTTCACCCTCTGATTGACCCTCCCTTCTCTTGGGAAAATCACATCAATGCTGCTTTTACTATTACTGTTTATTTTCTCCACACTATTGCACTATGTTAGGTGGCTCAGTTGGTAGACTGCTTGGGTTTACAGCAGAAGGTTGCAGGTTTAAGTCCCATTCCAGAGACTTGAGCACAAAATCCAGATTGATGCTCCTGTTCAGCACTGAGGGAGTGCTGCACTGTTGGAAGTGTTATCTTCTGGATGAAATATGAAACCGAGGCTCTATCTTTCCTCTGAGATGGATGTGAAAGATACTATGGCACTATTTTGAAGAAGAGCAGGGACGTTCTCTGCTCTGTCCCTGGTCAATATTTCTCAACCACTATCTCTGCAACAAATTATCTGGCCATTATCACATTGCTGTTTCTGGGATCTTGCTGTCTGCAAATTTGTAGCCACGTTTCCTACATTACAATATTTTCAACACTTCAGAAGTACAAATAGTCATTTGGTAGTATAGAACTTGAGTATTGCTTAAAATAGAGACATTTTGTCGAAGCTTTTCATCTTGTGCTCATCAGGACAATTCAGAAGAATACCAATGTAAGGGAAAGCAACAAATTTATACTGTATGAGAAGAGAGTACTGATTGGTTGGCAAGTGGACTCTGATTAATAGAGGCGTTGCCATGGAGAATGCGCCAATTTATAGTGACTGACAGTTAACTGCCAAGCTTTCTTTGAAATCTATTTTCAGCAATACTTCAGAACTACTTCATTGACTGTAAAGTGCTTTGGTCGTGAAAGGTCAAAAATGTAAGTCTTTCTTCTTATGTCTCAGGACCAGCAACTATCACCAGTACTCAGATCTTTAATAAGTTAACAGATTGGCAAAAAACAAATTTTCTCCTGGTCTACCATTTAAAAAGAACAAAGTCTCTCCTGTTTTCGAGCTGAGAATCAGACTCTAGGATGAGTATACACAGACTCCATGCTGTACATTATGCATTGTACATGCTGTCATCAGTCACACAATGCACACCGATCATGAGATCTATTTTCACTGCATAGTCTTTGTCAAAGGAGTCAGGAGGATCTTTGAAGGCTTAAAGTGAGTTCAGAGCGGAGAGGATCCTATTTGATTAGTTACCATGCTCACACAAGCTGAATCTAATTGTACCAGAGGGCCTAGATTTTACTTGTGATCAGAATGGTGCAAGAGCGAACTAGCTGGTCCGATCTGGAGCAAACTAGTGTCATTCAGCCTCTAGAACACTGCTCATGGTTCCTCCAGGGGTGAGTTGATAATGATATGTTCTACGTTGAGGAACAACATTGGGGAGATGGTGGCAAAGTGGTAATGTCACTGGACTAGTGATCCTGAGGACCAGGCTAATTCCTTGGGGACATGGGTTCAAATCCCACCATGACAGGTGGTGGAATTTAAATTCAATGAATTAATAAATTTAATTTTTAAAAAGTCGGGAATTGAAAGCTAGTCGCACTAATGGTGCCATTAAACCATCATTAATTGCCATCAAAACTTATCTGGTTCACTAATGTCCTTTAGGGAAGGAAATCTGCCGTCTTTACCTGGTCTGGCCTTCATGTGACTCCAGACCCACAGCAATGTGGTTGACTCTTAACTTCTCTCTGAAATGGCCTAGCAAGCCACTCAGTTGCCCACATCCCATGAAAGAATAAAAAAAACTTGATGACTTAAATAAAATTTGCAAAGCCTGAACTCCATTACAGTTTTCCAAATGCTGCAATGGGGCACTCCCATTCCAGTCCAATTGTTATAGTTGTCTTCACAGTACAATGTGGCACGTTCAAGCACAACTGGGGATTTTAGCCCAAAATTTGTGGGCCTGGGAAAAGAGGGTGCAGCCAGGTTGCGTGACCCAGGATTGAGAGCTGGGCCCAGTTCCAGTGGATGTGTTTCTTTTTCGAGTTGTTAAATTCTGCCAGATGTTACGGGGGAAGTGGGACTTCTGTTCAGATGTCACTGCAACAGGATGGCATCATATACTGGAGACGCCTGCTTCTTGTCACCACAAATGCCAATTAAAGTGTCTTGATGCAGTAATAGCAAGCCAGGACCACATTCTGGTGCAAGTGTCTCAAATACTGCCATTCCATAGAACCATAGAAACATTACGGACAGAGGGAGGCCATTCAGCCCATCGTGCCCGTGCTGGCCAAAAAAAAGAAAAGAAACAAACTATCTGCCCAATCTAATCCCACCTTCCAGCGCCTGGTCCATAGCCTTGCAGGTACCAGCACATAGAAAATTAAACTTATTAATTAATTGAATTTAAATTCCGCCACTTGCCATGATGGGATTTGAACCCATGTCTCCAGGGAGTTAATCTGGGCCTCTGCAACACCTGTCCACTAACATGACCACTTTGCCACCGTCTCCCCAATATCATTGGACTGTCGAGTGAACGGTTCTTGTTGGGAAAGCGCCAATAAAAATCCAGAGAAGTTTCCAGCAACTGACAGCCAACAGAGAATAGAAAGAACCTGCATTTATATAGCTCCTTTCACACTCTCAGGATGTCCAAGTGCACTCTACAGCCAATGAAGCACTTTTTAAGTTCAGTCACTGTTGTAATGTAGGAAGCAGGGCAGTCAATTTGTGCACCTCTGACAGTGCAGCACTCCCTCCGCAGTGCACTGGAGCCAGTTCTCTTAATTCCCACCCTCCAGCAGCACCTCCCCACACTGTCTCCGCTCTAATAGGTTCCCTCCTCCCCACATATGCTAACACTGCTGTCCTTTAGCTTTCAGCTTGGGGTCAAGGGTGAGCAGATTGGCGGAGACGGAGGGCACCAGAAAATTTGGACCCTTTATTTTTATTAAGGATGAAGCATTTCCTTGAGTGTTTTGTCTTGGGGATTGCCCTGGAATTATCTGATCACCCCTCTCCTCCATGATGACTGAATGTGCAATGAAATACATTCTTGCCCACCGTACTATCTACCTCAAAGGTTTAAAAAAAGTGATAGAAGTACAAAACTGAGAACCTGTTATTTTATCATCCCCCGAATCTGCGGTACTACCTCATCCTACTGGCCTTTACCTTATGCCAGGCAATGTTACGTGGCCAATAGATGCTTTACCTGCACTATGGAAATAATTGTGGGTTCTCATTCAGATTAACAGGGCCTCCCTTTGTAGCAGTGTTCCAAACAAAAAATGATTTTTCCCCCCCCCATTTACCCAGATGTTTTGGGTTTAATTCCCCTCCTCTCAGTCCCACCCAATATTCTGTCGGTTATTACTGCTAAACGTAGCATCTGAAAAACACAGGTTTTAAAATCAGCTTTCAAATCTGACGTTAATCATCCTGAACCTTAAGTTAAATCTATCCAAAACTCCTTTGAGCTCCCACTGTACATATTCGGTTGATTTCCAACACTTCTCATTCATACATCCTCCCAGTTTCTGGAACATTATCGGACGATTTTATTCCTGAAAATTTGCAAATTAAAACCCTTTAACTCAAAATGTATGTAAAAAAGCCTATCTATTCCCACCCAGAAGGAGATGGAATCTTTCCGGGGCTGCTTTTAGCAGCTATTTCTTGGGATGTGGCCATTGCTGGCCAGGCCTAACCCTATTATCCTTAAAACATTAAGAGTCAACCACACAGCATGCAACTCAAGTGACATATGAGCCAGATTGAGTAAGGATGGCAGGTTCCCCTCCCGGAAAGGCATTAGTGAATCATTTGGGCTTTTATGATAATCTGCTGATTGTTTCAAGTGCCATAAATTACCACATTTATTGAATTTGATTTCTTAAATTGCCTCGGTGGGATTTGAACTCTGAACCTCTGAGTTTGGGTGCAGCCTACGAGAGGATCAGCTGTCTAACCCCAACACAATCAATGTATGGCTGAGAGAGCAAAGAATGCGAGGAGCCTTTATCTCAAATTAAAGGGATCAAAAAAATTAAACTTAATCCCTATTCTGTATCAGCTGATGGCTCTGTATAATCGAGGAAATCTATTATAAACATTTTATTCATTGAGTTCATTCAACTTGAGCTGGAGTATTGTGTCCAGTACTGAGCACGACACTCTTGGAAGGATGTCGAGGCCTGGGAGAGGCTGCAGAGGAGATTTAATTGAATGGTCCCAGGGATGAGGGCTTTCAGTTATGTGGAGAGACTGGAGAAGCTGGGATTGTTCTCCCTAGAGCAGAGACGGTGAAGGGCAGATTTAACAGAGGTGTTCAAAATAAGAATGGGTAACTGTTTTCACTGGCTGAAAGGTCGGAACTGGCAAAAGAGTGGAGACAAGGAGGATTTTTTAAAAGTGAGATTTTGTGATGTGCAATGCACTGCCTGAGAGGGTGGAGGAGGCAGGTTCACTTGTAATTTGGGAAAGAGAATTTGATTAATATTTGAAAGGTGAAAATGGGCAGGGGGAGTCGCATGAATTGGATTGCTCTTTCAAAGAGCTAGTACGATGGGCCAAATGGCGTCTGACAATTCGAGCAACTTCTATCATTGGCAATGCAATGAACTCTAATGCTCAAATCAGGTCAGTTTGGACTTGTTTGTACTTCAACCAGTAAATCGCATTCGTTGAATCGCAACCAGCAAAGGAATTGTTAAATCCACTGATGGTTCACTTGCTGAATCCTCCAAGAAGTCAAACTCATTTATAGTAACCATTACTGGATTCAACACTCAGAATACTGCTTGTAGTCTCTCTCACTCGTCCCAATTATGCTGCTCAGCTGTTGGTGGTGCTAGAACAGGGGCAATATTGTTACATGATTCCATGCAGCAACACAGCTGTTTCTGAATGGTAAAAAGATGGATTGCTTGCTGTTTACAAGTGTGACAGATGACAAAGTGGTTGCTAATCTTGCTTTACATTTGTGACTAATCTCAGCTTGATGCAATGGGACATTTTAGTCGTGTGTTTAGACCTGGATTTGCATTTTTTTTTTTAAATTGTATATTGAATCTTCATTCCCCAAAAAATCAATTCGATCACCTTGCAGTCAAATCAACTCCATTTTTTCTCTTCCCTGGTAATACATGTTTTTAACAGCATTCTGTCAGTTGGGGTACAGTACCACAGCCTCCAAGTACCCTCAGGTACTGCAGCGAGATCAGTCCCAGTGTTCTGTATCCCAGAAAAGAGGGAGATCAGTCCCAGTGTCCTGTATCCCAGAAAAGAGGGAGATCAGTCCCAGTGTACTGTATCCCAGAAAAGAGGGAGATCAGTCCCAGTGTTCTGTATCCCAGAAAAGAGGGAGATCAGTCCCAGTGCCCTATATCCCAGAAAAGAGGGAGATCAGTCCCAGTGTTCTGTATCCCAGAAAAGAGGGAGATCAGTCCCAGTGTCCTGTATCCCAGAAAAGAGGGAGATCAGTCCCAGTGTTCTGTATCCCAGAAAAGAGGGAGATCAGTCCCAGTGTCCTGTATCCCAGAAAAGAGGGAGATCAGTCCCAGTGTTCTGTATCCCAGAAAAGAGGGAGATCAGTCCCAGTGTTCTGTATCCCAGAAAAGAGGGAGAACAGCCCCAGTGTCCTGTATCCCAGCAAAGAGGGAGATCAGTCCCAGTGTTCTGTATCCAAAACAAGAGGGAGATCAGTCCCAGTGTCCTGTATCCCAGAAAAGAGGGAGATCAGTCCCAGTGTCCTGTATCCCAGCAAAGAGGGAGATCAGTCCCAGAATCCTGTAGCCAGCAAACAAGGAGATCAGTCCCAGTGTCCTATATCCCAGCAAAGAGGGAGATCAGTCCCAGTGCCCTGTATCAGAGCAAAGAGGGAGATTAGTCCCAGTGTCCTGTATCAGAGCAAAGAGGGAGATCAGTCCCAGTGTCCTTTATCCCAGAAAAGAGGGAGATAACTCCCAGTGTCCTGTATCAGAGCAAAGAGGGAGATCAGTCCCAGTGTCCTATATCCCAGAAAAGAGGGAGATCAGTCCCAGTGTCCTTTATCCCAGAAAAGAGGGAGATCAGTCCCAGTGTCCTGTATCCCAGCAAAGACGGAGATCACTCCCAGTGTCCTTTATCCCAGAAAAGAGGGAGATCAGTCCCAGTGTCCTTTATCCCAGAAAAGAGGGAGATCAGTCCCAGTGTCCTTTATCCCAGAAAAGACTGAGATCAGTCCCAGTGTCCTTTATCCCAGAAAAGAGGGAGATCAGTCCCAGTGTCCTTTATCCCAGAAAAGAGGGAGATCACTCCCAGCGTCCTGTATCAGAGCAAACAGGGAGATCACTCCCAGTGTCCTTTATCCCAGAAAAGAGGGAGATCAGTCCCAGTGTTCTGTATCCCAGAAAAGAGGGAGATCAGTCCCAGTGTCCTATATCCCAGAAAAGAGGGAGATCAGTCCCAGTGTTCTGTATCCCAGGAAAGAGGGAGATCAGTCCCAGTGTCCTTTATCCCAGAAAAGAGGGAGATCAGACCAGTGTTCTGTATCCCAGAAAAGAGGGAGATCAGTCCCAGTGTCCTTTATCCCAGAAAAGAGGGAGATCAGTCGCAGTGTTCTGTATCCCAGAAAAGAGGGAGATCAGTCCCAGTGTCCTATATCCCAGAAAAGAGGGAGATCAGTCCCAGTGTTCTGTATCCCAGAAAAGAGGGAGATCAGTCCCAGTGTCCTGTATCCCAGAAAAGAGGGAGATCAGTCGCAGTGTTCTGTATCCCAGAAAAGAGGGAGATCAGTCCCAGTGTCCTTTATCCCAGAAAAGAGGGAGATCAGTCCCAGTGTTCTGTATCCCAGAAAAGAGGGAGATCAGTCCCAGTGTCCTGTATCCCAGCAAAGAGGGAGATCAGTCCCAGTGTCCTGTATCCCAGCAAAGACGGAGATCAGTCCCAGTGTCCTGTATCCCAGCAAAGACGGAGATCAGTCCCAGTGTCCTTTATCCCAGAAAAGAGGGAGATCAGTCCCAGTGTCCTGTATCCCTAAAAAGAGGGAGATTAGTCCCAGTTCCCTGTATCCCAGCAAAGAGGGAAATCAGTCCCAGTGTCCTGTATCAGAGCAAAGAGGGAGATCAGTCCCAGTGTCCTTTATCCCAGAAAAGAGGGAAATCAGTTCCAGTGTCCTTTATCCCAGAAAAGAGGGAGATTAGTCCCAGTGCCCTGTATCCCAGCAAAGAGGGAGATCAGTCCCAGTGTCCTTTATCCAAAACAAGAGGGAGATTAGTCCCAGTGCCCTGTATCCCAGAAAAGAGGGAGATCAGTCCCAGTGTCCTTTATCCCAGAAAAGAGGGAAATCAGTTCCAGTGTCCTTTATCCCAGAAAAGAGGGAGATTAGTCCCAGTGCCCTGTATCCCAGCAAAGAGGGAGATCAGTCCCAGTGTCCTTTATCCAAAACAAGAGGGAGATTAGTCCCAGTGCCCTGTATCCCAGAAAAGAGGGAGATCAGTCCCAGTGTCCTTTATCCCAGAAAAGAGGGAGATCAGTCCCAGTGTCCTGTATCCCAGCAAAGACGGAGATCAGTCCCAGTGTCCTATATCCCAGCAAAGAGGGAGATCAGTCCCAGTGTCCTTTATCCCAGAAAAGAGGGAGATCAGTCCCAGTGTCCTGTATCCCAGCAAAGACGGAGATCAGTCCCAGTGTCCTGTTTCCCAGCAAACAGGGAGATCACTCCCAGTGTCCTTTATCCCAGAAAAGAGGGAGATCATTCCCAGTGTCCTTTATCCCAGAAAAGAGGGAGATCAGTCCCAGTGTCCTTTATCCCAGAAAAGAGGGAGATCACTCCCAGCGTCCTGTATCAGAGCAAACAGGGAGATCACTCCCAGTGTCCTTTATCCCAGAAAAGAGGGAGATCAGTCCCAGTGTTCTGTATCCCAGAAAAGAGGGAGATCAGTCCCAGTGTCCTATATCCCAGAAAAGAGGGAGATCAGTCCCAGTGTTCTGTATCCCAGAAAAGAGGGAGATCAGTCCCAGTGTCCTTTATCCCAGAAAAGAGGGAGATCAGTCCCAGTGTTCTGTATCCCAGAAAAGAGGGAGATCAGTCCCAGTGTCCTGTATCCCAGCAAAGAGGAAGATCAGTCCCAGTGTCCTGTATCCCAGCAAAGACGGAGATCAGTCCCAGTGTTCTGTATCCCAGCAAAGACGGAGATCAGTCCCAGTGTCCTGTATCCCAGAAAAGAGGGAGATCAGTCCCAGTGTCCTGTATCCCAGCAAAGACGGAGATCAGTCCCAGTGTTCTGTATCCCAGAAAAGAGGAAGATCAGTCCCAGTGTCCTGTATCCCAGCAAAGACGGAGATCAGTCCCAGTGTTCTGTATCCCAGAAAAGAGGGAGATCAGTCCCAGTGTCCTTTATCCCAGAAAAGAGGGAGATCAGTCCCAGTGTTCTGTATCCCAGAAAAGAGGGAGATCAGTCCCAGTGTCCTATATCCCAGAAAAGAGGGAGATCAGTCCCAGTGTTCTGTATCCCAGAAAAGAGGGAGATCAGTCCCAGTGTCCTTTATCCCAGAAAAGAGGGAGATCAGTCCCAGTGTTCTGTATCCCAGAAAAGAGGGAGATCAGTCCCAGTGTCCTGTATCCCAGCAAAGAGGGAGATCAGTCCCAGTGTCCTTTATCCCAGAAAAGAGGGAGATCAGTCCCAGTGTCCTGTATCCCTAAAAAGAGGGAGATTAGTCCCAGTTCCCTGTATCCCAGCAAAGAGGGAAATCAGTCCCAGTGTCCTGTATCAGAGCAAAGAGGGAGATCAGTCCCAGTGTCCTTTATCCCAGAAAAGAGGGAAATCAGTTCCAGTGTCCTTTATCCCAGAAAAGAGGGAGATCAGTCCCAGTGTCCTTTATCCAAAACAAGAGGGAGATTAGTCCCAGTGCCCTGTATCCCAGAAAAGAGGGAGATCAGTCCCAGTGTCCTTTATCCCAGAAAAGAGGGAGATCAGTCCCAGTGTCCTGTATCCCAGCAAAGACGGAGATCAGTCCCAGTGTCCTATATCCCAGAAAAGAGGGAGATCAGTCCCAGTGTCCTATATCCCAGAAAAGAGGGAGATCAGTCCCAGTGTCCTATATCCCAGCAAAGAGGGAGATCAGTCCCAGTGTCCTTTATCCCAGAAAAGACGGAGATCAGTCCCAGTGTCCTGTTTCCCAGCAAACAGGGAGATCACTCCCAGTGTCCTTTATCCCAGAAAAGAGGGAGATCATTCCCAGTGTCCTTTATCCCAGAAAAGAGGGAGATCAGTCCCAGTGTCCTTTATCCCAGAAAAGAGGGAGATCACTCCCAGCGTCCTGTATCAGAGCAAACAGGGAGATCACTCCCAGTGTCCTTTATCCCAGAAAAGAGGGAGATCAGTCCCAGTGTTCTGTATCCCAGAAAAGAGGGAGATCAGTCCCAGTGTCCTATATCCCAGAAAAGAGGGAGATCAGTCCCAGTGTTCTGTATCCCAGAAAAGAGGGAGATCAGTCCCAGTGTCCTTTATCCCAGAAAAGAGGGAGATCAGTCCCAGTGTTCTGTATCCCAGAAAAGAGGGAGATCAGTCCCAGTGTCCTTTATCCCAGAAAAGATGGAGATCAGTCCCAGTGTTCTGTATCCCAGAAAAGAGGGAGATCAGTCCCAGTGTCCTATATCCCAGAAAAGAGGGAGATCAGTCCCAGTGTTCTGTATCCCAGAAAAGAGGGAGATCAGTCCCAGTGTCCTTTATCCCAGAAAAGAGGGAGATCAGTCCCAGTGTTCTGTATCCCAGAAAAGAGGGAGATCAGTCCCAGTGTCCTATATCCCAGCAAAGAGGAAGATCAGTCCCAGTGTCCTGTATCCCAGAAAAGAGGGAGATCAGTCCCAGTGTCCTTTATCCCAGAAAAGAGGGAGATCAGTCCCAGTGTCCTGTATCCCAGCAAAGAGGAAGATCAGTCCCAGTGTTCTGTATCCCAGAAAAGAGGGAGATCAGTCCCAGTGTCCTGTATCCCAGCAAAGACGGAGATCAGTCCCAGTGTTCTTTATCCCAGCAAAGACGGAGATCAGTCCCAGTGTCCTGTATCCCAGAAAAGAGGGAGATCAGTCCCAGTGTCCTATATCCCAGAAAAGAGGGAGATCAGTCCCAGTGTTCTGTATCCCAGAAAAGAGGGAGATCAGTCCCAGTGTCCTATATCCCAGAAAAGAGGGAGATCAGTCCCAGTGTTCTGTATCCCAGAAAAGAGGGAGATCAGTCCCAGTGTCCTTTATCCCAGAAAAGAGGGAGATCAGTCCCAGTGTCCTGTATCCCTAAAAAGAGGGAGATTAGTCCCAGTTCCCTGTATCCCAGCAAAGAGGGAAATCAGTCCCAGTGTCCTGTATCAGAGCCAAGAGGGAGATCAGTCCCAGTGTCCTTTATCCCAGAAAAGAGGGAAATCAGTTCCAGTGTCCTGTATCCCAAAAAAGAGGGAGATTAGTCCCAGTGCCCTGTATCCCAGCAAAGAGGGAGATCAGTCCCAGTGTCCTGTATCCAAAACAAGAGGGAGATCAGTCCCAGTGCCCTGTATCCCAGCAAAGAGGGAGATCACTCCCAGTATCCTGTATCCCAAAAAAGAGGGAGATCAGTCCCAGTGTCCTGGATCCCAAAAAAGAGGGAGAATAGTCCCAGTGCCCTGTATCCCAGCAAAGAGGGAGATCAGTCCCAGTGTCCTGTATCCAAAACAAGAGGGAGATTAGTCCCAGTGCCCTGTATCCCACTAAAGAGGGAGATCACTCCCAAGAACCTATGTCGGAGCAAGGAAACTCCAGGTCAGGAGAGCATGGAGGAATAATTGGAAGAGAAAATTAGTCATCGGGGATGAAATTCAAAATGTTATGACATAAAAGTGATGGTCAATATGGTCTAATATAAACAGTATAAATAAAGGATGACAGATAGTGCCAGACTGTTCCAGTGAGATGATTACAATGTTATCATAAATTCTTTGAATCCAATCCAATGATGTGTCTCAATTACTCTGTTTCACTACAACATTGGGTGTTCTGAAACGATACCTTTCAAATCTTATTGCCAATCTCCTTACCCTCTTTTTCTGTTTCTGAATCCAGAAATGAACAGAGTATCTTTGCATTTCCTCCTAATCCACTTAATTAAATCTGTCCATAATGTCTTCACAATTTAAAAAATATCAGCTTTGTCTTTTGTCAGAATTGGTTTCCTCAGCTAATGAAATGTCAATCCATTTTGAAACATTTCTTCTTCGATTTCCACGTTCTGTTTTGTTTTGTGTGTATTAAGTTCTGGGATGTTCGGACTGGGGTTTATGGGACAGAGTGAATGAGTATCGAGCACTTATGGTCAGCTGCAGAATCTGACTCTACCCCAACAATGTGTTCCAGTCTGACCTTAGAACTACACTGTCTACCGAAAGAGTGGGGCAGTTCGATACCCACCCCAATCTGTCTGAGTGACAATGCATGTTGGTGCTGGAGTCGGAGCTGCGGGGCAACGGCTATCAGGAACCACATTGAAACCGTCCAGATTCATTTCTTGGAGGGCTGTTAACAACCAGAAGACAGAGGAGACTTTATCCCAATATACTAGCATTGATCTCCCTCTTTGCTGAGATCCAGGACACTGGGACTGATCTCCTTGTTTGCTGGGATACAGGACACTGGGACTGATCTCCCTCTTTGCTGGGATACAGGACACTGGGACTGATCTCCCTCTTTGCTAGCATACAGGACACTGGGACTGATCTCCCTCTTTGCTCCGATACAGGACATTGGGACTCATCTCCCTCTTTTCTGGGATACAGTACACTGGGACTGATCTCCCTCTTTGCTGGGATACAGGACACTGGGACTGATCTCCCTCTTTGCTGGGATACAGGACACTGGGACTGATCTCCCTGTTTGCTGGGATACAGGACACTGGGACTGATCTCCCTCTTTGCTGGGATACAGGACACTGGGACTGATCTCCCTCTTTGCTGGGATACAGAACACTGGGACTGATCTCCCTCTTTTCTGGGATACAGGACACTGGGACTGATCTCCCTCTTTTCTGGGATACAGAACACTGGGACTGATCTCCCTCTTTTCTGGGATACAGAACACTGGGACTGATCTCCCTCTTTTCTGGGATACAGGACACTGGGACTGATCTCCCTCTTTTCTGGGATACAGTACACTGGGACTGATCTCCCTGTTTGCTGGGATACAGGACACTGGGACTGATCTCCCTCTTTGCTGGGATACAGGACACTGGGACGGATCTCCCTCTTTGCTGCGATACAGAGAAGAGGGAAAGATGGTGGACTGGGAAGAGGGGGGGACAGGGAGAGGAGGAGGAGGAGGAAGATGGCCAGAGAATGTGGAAAGAGAAGGTGTAAAGAGGTGTTGAGGAGAGTGGAACGGGAAACAAGAGAAAGGAGGGCAAGAGGATGGGATGGGGAATGGAAGGGAGAAGAGGAGGATCGGGGAAGGTGGACAGAAAACAGGGAAGGAGATGAGTGAAAATCTGTGGACAGACAGAGGACGGATTGGTAGACAATGTTTGGACAATTAAGTGGGGGGTGGGAGAGTTTCCCAGAGCCTGTTTAAATGCTCTGTGGAAAGGGGCTATGAGAAGGCACAATCTTCTTTCTCAGAGAATGCAGGGAGTGATGAGGACCTCTTCTCATCTCGGAGGGGTGGGGGAGTGCACTAACAAGTCACCTACTGACTGGGCAGAGGGCTGATTAATGGGGAGAACAAGGGAACAGAAGTTGTGGCTGGGAGGGTCTGCAGTATTCAGATGTAGGGGGAGGAGACGAGAGATAATGCTTGGGGGGGGGGGGGGGGGGGTAGGCTGAAATGCTACTCAATGGGAGTCGGCGCGTGGGGGGGTCGTGGGATGGAATTGTTAGATGATAAAAGACCATCTAGCTCATTTTCTACCATTTGGTAGTCACATGATGCAACAATAATGGAGTTATTAACTCATCATCAATGAGCCGACAACAGATCCAGACACGAGGTGAGGAAAACGCCCAGTGGCGGAGAGCTTTCATTCAAAGTCATGTCTTCCTCCCAAGCATGTTGCACTCACCACATGTCATGTATGGAATTACACATGTACTGTATCCCAAAATGTTATTTTCTGAAAGAACTCTATCTTATTTCCTTTTGGATGAATCCACACAATCTGCTTCTGCCATCTCCCTCGGGAGCCCGTTCCACAGTTAGACCACTTGCTCCCTGAAATATTGGGCAAGATTTGAACTCACTCAAAACCAGTTGCATTTTGTGGGATGACTTTCAGAGGCTGTAAGTGAAGCTGTGTCACACATGACCAAGGAGTTGTGGATGGAGCACAACAGAGTGAGACATTTATTTATTGATACAGCACTGAAGCAGGCCCTTTGGCCCACCGAGTCTGTGCCAACCAACAACCACCCATTTATACTAATCCTACATTAATCCCATATTCCCTACCACATCCCCACCATTCTCTGACCACCTACCTACACTAGGAGCAATTTACAATGGCCAATTTACTATCAACCTGCAAGTCTTTGGCTGTGGGAAGAAACCAGAGCGCCCAGCAGAAACCCACACAGTCACAGGGAGAACTTACAAACTCCGCACAGGTAGTACCCAGAACTGAACCCAGGTCCCTGGAGCTGTGAGGTTGCAGTGCTAAGCACTGCGCCACTATGTCAACATGTGTAGATTGGGCTATATGTATGTTCTAGTTAAGTTATAATAAAAACCCACTTACTTGGAGTCCTGTGAATCTTACAATCATTCACACACTAAAGGAGCAAGTAATACTACACTGTACAGAGTTAAAATCAGGCCCATTGGTTCAGTTTTGAATTTACCCCCTTCAATCAGTCCTTCTCCTCTGGTTCCACAGTTCCAGACAAGGTGAAACAGCTTGTCATGGTCAACATTATTTAGTCCCTTTTGAAGTTTTAAAACAGCAATCATATTACCAACAGGGTAGCTGATGGAATGAGTGGGAGAGATTCGCTGAGCTGATTGGAATGTGGACGAGGGTTCACTGATGTGATTGGATGAGAGGACGAGGGTTCACTGAGCTGATTGGATGAGTGGATGAGGGTTCACTGAGCTGAGTGGATGCGTGGATGAGGGTTCACTGAGTTGATTGGATGAGGGTTCACTGAGTTGATTGGATGAGGGTTCACTGAGCTGATTGGATGAGTGGACAAGGGTTCACTGAGCTGATTGGATGAGTGGATGAGGGTTCACTGAGTTGATTGGATGAAGGTTCACTGAGTTGATTGGATAAGTGGACAAGGGTTCACTGAGCTGATTGGATGAGTGGATGACGGTTCACTGAGCTGATTGGATGAGTGGATGAGGGTTCACTGAGCTGACTGGACACGGGTTCACTGAGCTGATTGGATGAGTGGATGAGGGTTCACTGAGCTGACTGGACAAGGGTTCACTGAGCTGATTGGATGAGTGGATGAGGGTTCACTGAGTTGATTGGATGAGTGGATGAGTGGACGAGGTTTCACTGAGCTGATTGGATGAGTGGATGAGGGTTCACTGAGCTGAGTGGATGAGAGGACGAGAGTTCACTGAGCTGAGTGGATGAGTGGACGAGGGTACACTGAGCTGATTGGATGAGTGGACGAGGGTTCACTGAGCTGAGTGGATGAGTGGATGAGGGTTCACTGAGTTGATTGGATGAGGGCTCACTGAGCATATTGGATGAGTGGACGAGGGTACACTGAGCTGACTGGATGAGTGGATGAGGGTTCACTGAGCTGATTGGATGAGTGGACGAGGGTTCACTGAGCTGAGTGGATGAGTGGATGAGGGTTCACTGAGTTGATTGGATGAGGGCTCACTGAGCATATTGGATGAGTGGACGAGGGTTCACTGAGTTGATTGGATGAGTGGATGAGTGGACGAGGTTTCACTGAGCTGATTGGATGAGTGGATGAGGGTTCACTGAGCTGAGTGGATGAGAGGACGAGAGTTCACTGAGCTGGTTGAATGAGTGGATGAGGGTTCATTGAGTTGATTGGATGAGGGTTCACTGAGCTGATTGGATGAGTGGACGAGAGTACACTGAGCTGATTGGATGAGTGGACGAGGGTTCACTGAGCTGAGTGGATGAGAGGACGAGAGTTCACTGAGCTGGTTGAATGAGTGGATGAGGGTTCACTGAGCTGATTGGATGAGTGGACGAGGGTTCACTGAGCTGAGTGGATGAGTGGATGAGGGTTCACTGAGTTGATTGGATGAGTGGATGAGTGGACGAGGTTTCACTGAGCTGATTGGATGAGTGGATGAGGGTTCACTGAGCTGAGTGGATGAGAGGACGAGAGTTCACTGAGCTGGTTGAATGAGTGGATGAGGGTTCATTGAGTTGATTGGATGAGGGTTCACTGAGCTGATTGGATGAGTGGACGAGAGTACACTGAGCTGATTGGATGAGTGGACGAGGGTTCACTGAGCTGAGTGGATGAGAGGACGAGAGTTCACTGATCTGGTTGAATGAGTGGATGAGGGTTCACTGAGTTGATTGGATGAGGGCTCACTGAGCTGATTGGATGAGTGGACAAGAGTTCACTGAGCTGATTGGATGAGTGGATGAGGTTCACTGAGCTGATTGGATGAGTGGATGAGCGTTCACTGAGCTGATTGGATGAATGGACAAGGGTTCACTGAGCTGATTGGATGAGTGGATGAGGGTTTACTGAGTTGATTGGATGAGGGTTCATTGAGCTGATTGGATGTGGACAAGGGTTCACTGAGCTGATTGGATGAGTGGATGAGGGTTCACTGAGCTGACTGGACAAGGGTTCACTGAGCTGATTGGATAAGTGGATGAGGATTCACTGAGTTGATTGGATGAGTGGATGAGTGGATGTGGGTTCACTGAGCTGATTCGATGAGGGTTCACTGAGCTGATTGAACGAGTGGATGAGTGGACGAGGGTTCACTGAGCTGATTGGATGAGGGTTCACTGAGTTGATTGGATGAGGGTTCACTGAGTTGATTGGATGAGTAGATGAGGGTTTACTGAGCTGATTGGATCAGTGGATGAGTGGACACGGGTTCATTGAGCTGATTTGTTGAGGGTTCACTGAGCTGACTGGATGAGTGGACGAGGGTTCACTGAGCTGACTGGATGAGGGTTCACTGAGCTGATTGGATGAGTGGACAAGGGTTCACTGAGCTGACTGGATGAGTGGACAAGGGTTCACTGAGCACTGGATGAGTGGACGAGGGTTCACTGAGCTGGCTGGATGAGGGTTCACTGAGCTGATTGGATGAGTGGACGAGGGTTCACTGAGCTGGTTGGATGAGTGGACGAGGGTTCACTGAGCTGACAGGATGAGTGGACAAGGGTTCACTGAGCACTGGATGAGTGGACGAGGGTTCACTGAGCTGAGTGGATGAGAGGACGAGAGTTCACTGAGCTGGTTGAATGAGTGGATGAGGGTTCACTGAGTTGATTGGATGAGGGCTCACTGAGCTGATTGGATGAGTGGACAAGAGTTCACTGAGCTGATTGGATGAGTGGATGAGGTTCACTGAGCTGATTGGATGAGTGGATGAGCGTTCACTGAGCTGATTGGATGAATGGACAAGGGTTCACTGAGCTGATTGGATGAGTGGATGAGGGTTTACTGAGTTGATTGGATGAGGGTTCATTGAGCTGATTGGATGAGTGGACAAGGGTTCACTGAGCTGATTGGATGAGTGGATGAGGGTTCACTGAGCTGACTGGACAAGGGTTCACTGAGCTGATTGGATGAGTGGATGAGGATTCACTGAGTTGATTGGATGAGTGGATGAGTGGATGTGGGTTCACTGAGCTGATTCGATGAGGGTTCACTGAGCTGATTGAACGAGTGGATGAGTGGACGAGGGTTCACTGAGCTGATTGGATGAGGGTTCACTGAGTTGATTGGATGAGGGTTCACTGAGTTGATTGGATGAGTAGATGAGGGTTCACTGAGATGATTGGATCAGTGGATGAGTGGACACGGGTTCATTGAGCTGATTTGGTGAGGGTTCACTGAGCTGACTGGATGAGTGGACGAGGGTTCACTGAGCTGACTGGATGAGGGTTCACTGAGCTGATTGGATGAGTGGACAAGGGTTCACTGAGCTGACTGGATGAGTGGACAAGGGTTCACTGAGCACTGGATGAGTGGACGAGGGTTCACTGAGCTGGTTGGATGAGTGGACGAGGGTTCACTGAGCTGACTGGATGAGTGGACAAGGGTTCACTGAGCACTGGATGAGTGGACGAGGGTTCAGTGAACTGATTGGATGAGTGGATGAGTGAACTAATTGGATGAGTGGATGAGGGTTCACTGAGCTGACTGGATGAGGGTTCACTGAGCTGACTGGATGAGTGGACGAGGGTTCACTGAGCTGACTGGATGAGTGGACATGGGTTCACTGAGCACTGGATGAATGGACGAGGGTTCACTGAGCTGACTGGATGAGGGTTCACTGAGCTGATTGGATGAGTGGACGAGGGTTCACTGAGCTGACTGGATGAGTGGACAAGGGTTCACTGAGCACTGGATGAGTGGACGAGGGTTCAGTGAACTGATTGGATGAGTGGATGAGTGAACTAATTGGATGAGTGGATGAGGGTTCACTGAGCTGACTGGATGAGTGGACGCGGGCTCACTGAGCTGACTGGATGAGTGGACGTGGGCTCACTGAGCTGACTGGATGAGTGGATGAGGGTTCACTGAACTGATTGGGTGAGTGGATGACTGAACTAATTGGATGAGTGGATGAGGGTTCACTGAGTTGATGGGATGAGTTGGGGTACAGAAGAAAAGCAGCCAGTTGGAGTGCCTGATTTGGCAATGGGGGAGGGGTTGTGGTGGTTATGGTAGTTGATGGGGCAGGGGCGGCTCAGGAGTGAGGGATAACTTTCCAAAGAAGACAAGGCCCACGAACAAAAGATGGTTTCTTATAAAATAAAGAGGGTAGGTGCATATTGAACCAGTGAGTTGGGATAGACTGAATGGCAGCATGGAGCTGTTGAGTTGAATGGCCTGTTTCTGTGCTGTAAATAATATGTAAGGTAGGGCAAAATAATATTAAAAACCTCAAATTTTAAATGTTTTGCCTTATCTTTGCTTAACCCTGGGCTGCTCCACAGTATTGTCCACATGCAAACGACATGCAAGCTCAAACCTTTTTTCAAACTATTCGCTCTCAATGTGGTACTTCATTAAGCAGCTGACATTATGCGACATTGAAAAACCCAATCAGAGCACCTTGTACATGCTTGGTAGGCACTCCAGATAAACGGGGACATTTTTCAATGGGTTGTCCTATTGGGGAGCTGACATTAAAGCTGTCAATGCATTTTGAAAGGGAAAATTGCATTCCTCAGCGAATCTGCTCTGCAGGAAGGAAAAACTGCATTTCATAGATTACCGACAGGTATTCGCAAGGCAAGGTGAGCTCTTTCAGAGGGACAGACTCCGCGGCTGCATGAAGATTGGCTGAGAATATTGAGCTTGCTTTTACAAAGCATTCGCATGAACTGAGGTCGGGAGCAACATAACATTCAAGGTGATCAGTGTCTAGACACTCTCACTTCGGCCAATAATGGAGGGAGGGAGCAAAGCAGAATTTAAAAAAAAATCTCAAAACAAATCTGTAAGAAACACTTCAATTAATTTGAAACCAGCGCAAAATATTAAAAACACAGTGTTAGAACTACAATCAAATGCTGTTTTAGAAAAAATAAACCTGTCCTGCATTTCTGAGACATGGATCAATGGCAGCACAGAAAGTCATCTGAAATAAAATTACGGAAGGATAGACAGTCAGAAAGGAGGGTGGGTTGTTGCATTTATCAGCTTCAGCTGATGCTATCAGGTTCCTGGGCTGGGACTAATTGTTGGTACGCCAAATTAGGCAACTGAATATGATGAGTTACTATGGAAACAAATTAGTAAAGCCTTTGAAACATGCCTATTTTAGTTGCACTAATGATTGCCCCTGTGTCGCCAGACAATAATCAGCACCACAAGTGCCCCCTCACCACTAATAGAATAGTCTCACATGAGGTCCAGTCAACGTATGAACTAGGAGCAGGTGTAGGCCATATGGCTCTTCGATCCTGCTTAACCATTCAATATGATCATTGCTGACACTCGTCCTTAACCCCACCTCCCTGCTGATCCCCTTGATTCCCTTAAAAGTCCAAAAATCTATCAATCTCACCCTTGAATACATTCTATGACTGAGTATCCACAGCTCTCTAGGGTAGAGAATTCTGAAGGTTCACAACAGTGAAGAAATTCCTCCTCATCTCAGTCCTAAATGGCTGATCCCTTATCCTGAGACCGTGACCCCTAGTTCGAGACTCTCCAGCCACAGGAAACAGCCTCTCAAAATCGACCCTGGCAAGCCCTCTTAGAATCTTATGTTTTTTAATGAGGTCACATCTCACTGGGTTGCACTCTTGCCTCTGAATCAAAAGGTTGTCAGTTCAAGTCCTACTCCAGAGACTTGAGCACAAAACTCTCAGCTGACACTGAGGACCGCTGCACTGAAGGCAGTTCCATGTTCAAATGAGACGTTAAACTGAGGCCACGTCTACCCTCTCAAATGGGTGTAAAAGATCCCATGACACTATTTTGAAGAAGAGCAGGGGAGTTCTCCCCGGTGTCCTGGCCAATATTTATCTCTCAGTCAACATCACTGAAACTGATCACTATCACTTTGCTCTTTGTGGGATCTTGCTATGTGCAAATTGGCTGTTGCATTTCCTACATTACAACTGTAATGGCCAGGTGGGTGATGATGTGGCAGGATCCCAATGTTCACCTCTCAACTGACCACAGCAACTGTTCTTGTTTGCCAAATAAACAGAGCGAGACAGATTTTCTCCCAGTTAAAAAACACTAAGTATTTTTAACAAATCCCGAAATGATTGCAACACCACTCACGCACGCATTCACTCTCACTCACACTCTCAAGAGGAGATAGAAAATTATTGGGTAAGAGGTGTTCAACGTTCAGGTTGTAAAAGTCTGTTTCAGGAATAACCTGTGGGATCCCCCTTGGAAGGTGAATTTTTAAAGTTGCAGGCCTGTTTGCTGGTTGTCTGGTATTTGTGGACTGTTGAAGTCTCCTGGCAGTTTATTTTGAATTGAAGATGGTGCTGATGTTTTAGGTCAATTCTCACCAGTAGAAAAGTAATTTTTTTTCAAGGCCACTCTCTTCTCTCTTTGCTGTGGGAAGCTTCCAATTTGTCTCAGCAGGGTTCAACTGTTTTGGCTGGAATCGATCTCTCTCCCTCTCTTAGCCTTGCTATAATTCAAAATGGCATTTTTTGTTGTTGTACTGTGAGAGCTGACCACAGACCAGACTAAAATTGTTGTAGCTAGTCCTGTCCTGAAAAGACTCCCCACTTTGTTGTTCAAGACAATGACTTTTTAAGGTGAATCTCTCATATTAGCCTCTGTTAGGAGACACACGGTCCCCTCTCTTTTTCAACCACACAATGAACAAGGATGTGGCTATTTCACACCTTTTTTGTTTCAGAAGAACCCATTCAGTTCAAGATGTCTCTTGATGGGTTCAGGATGGGTGTAATTGACACCTCCTAGCCTAGAATGTATCATTTTGTCCTCAACCGACAGTGAGGCAGTTTCAATATATAGGCCAAGTCAGCCCAACCTTCAGCAGCCATTTTGCATCATATTGTCCACTTTTTAAAGGACAAGTCAATTTTTTATAAGTCTTCAGTTCTGTATTTTCATCACTGCATTTCTCGTGAGTATGACACCACCCCCCCACCCAAAATGGGAAAACGAAATTCTTTGGATTTCATTTTTTTTTGGTTTTGAGAGAAAGAAAGAAGGTACAGGGTCACACCACTGCAACATTCTTCACTCATGACACCCACACTTCAATCTTACAACTGCTACAGCTGGGATTATCTGTAACTGCCATTTTCTTGTTCAAGTTTGAGTTTTTCATCATCCTTTCTTGGGATGAGGCACAATTACAATTGAATTATCTTTTTGGGCTTTGAAGTTTTGTCCCTGGAAAGCTTCTCTTTTGAAACTTTGGTGTTTTCTATCCATTTCCCACTTTAAAATCCCATTTATATGGTGTTCAATGGCATTGGATTTCTCTAGCATCGATTTGCAGTACGTTGGGAGATGCCTGGAGAGACATCTTTTCTGTCCCAAGGTTTGTAACATGTAACTTTCCATTACCGCACTGTTCCTAGCTGTTAGCCATTAGGTTGTTGGCAAATTTCATTGCCTGTACAGGCCTTAACACTCTTAACTACTGCTTCCACAACATATGGATTTGATAGTTCAGGTTCTGGCACATTGATAATTCTTATCTCTAGGCTAACAGTGGGTGATAATTTTTTTTTTAGCCCTTCTGAGGCGTCTGAGTTCTCTTTCTGCACTTTCTCCTTAGTGGGTTCTGAATCTCTTTTGCTGGGTTCGGTTAACTTTGGATTTATAACCTGACCCTTTGATTCTTCAGTGAGCACATCCACACTGACCTCACTTTTAGTTTTCTAGTGGCTTTCACAAGTGTTGTTTACCTTAGGGTATTTTACCTCCCCTTTTCTCTTTTCTTTGGGTTGGGTTTCCCCCCAATCTGCCCCATGTCCTCTGGGGTACTGCTGCTCACAGGTGGCTGTCCAGCTTCTGCTGCACACCCCTGTGGCACTTCAGCTAAGTGAAGCATCTCCCTCACTTTTGGTTTCCTGTTTTGGAACTTTCCTTGTCCCATTGTAAATATTTAAAGAAGGTTTCCGCTAACTATATCTCTGGTGCACTCCCTTCAACCTCTGCTGCTTTTATCTCAGCTCCTTTAAATTCTACTGGCTCGATCTTGGCCTTTTTAAATTCTACTGGCTCCATCTTGGCCTCTTTAAATTCTACTGGCTTTCCTTTAACCCCAATAATCCTATTGCCACTGTGGGATTTTTGGGACTTCCTCAGCCCTCTGCAGCTGTGCAGAATTTTGCTTCTTCTCCTCAGTTTCCCCAATCTCCATGGACTGCTTTAGACTTTCTGGATACAATACTGTGCTTCCTGCCAAGTCATTGCCCAGGAATACGTTGATCTCCTGCATGGGTAAGCTCAGAATGACCCCAACTGTCACTACCTGGTGATCAGCTTACTCTGCAGGTAAACTCTAACAATGGGATCCTTCAACCATTTGTCAGTAACCCCTTTTACCTACAGTGATATTTGCTCTGCTTGCAGCTGGGATTTCTGTAAACTTTGCTACAAGTAGTGTTTGAAAACAACTGGTTATCCCTGAGGATGGTTATCTCTTTGCCTGGTGCCTGGGATACAAAACGAGTGCTTTTCCCTTTTCACAGAAAGTTCTGGTAGGTATTTTGTCTTATATTGAAGCATATACTCACTACCTTCATAGCTACAGACACTGTTTTGATTGCAGCGTCCACTGCTGTTTTTTTGGAATACCAACAATCTGCCTTGATATGTCCACACTGGAAACACATCATCTGTGTTCCTTCTTTTAAAAGTTGGAGGCTGATCTGGTTTTCCTTCCCTACTCTCCTTTTCTCTTGAGCTCGTTTCTGCTTCATCTCCATCCCTCCTATCTATCCCTAGCCTTTAAGAGTTACTAAATCCAAATTTATTCTGAGTTAGGGGTCTGTGTATTGAGTCATAGTTGTCAGCCATTTCTGAGCCCTACCCACAAATTTGCCTTGTAAGAGGACTGTCCAATATTCTTTTGGCCATTTTAGTCTGGTAGCTATTTTCTAAAAGGACATAAAATATGAGTCAACCTCTTATTCACTAAATTTTGGCACAAATCATGAGTGTTTCAATACATCAAAATTTTGCTCCGAATTGTTGATGAGGTTTGAGTGGCTAGTTGCACTTTCATATTGCAGTCATAGCCTTTCGAACTCAAATTATTTTGGCTCTCTTTCCTCCTTTTCCTTCTGAAATTGCATCTCCTCTCTTTCCAACTGCAACCATATTTTTTCCCTTTTCAACTGCATTTTAGCTAGGATTATCTTTTCAGACTCAGATTCCATGCTTTCTTCTTCAGGCTCAGGGGTAAGTTTAAAATGGTTAGACAGTCTCTTCACCATTTCAGGTTTCTTTGTTTTTTGTTTGAATGTGACTCCTACCTGGGTAGCTCGGGGTTTTAAATCTTCAATACTTAATTTATTTAACTTATCTTGGGATATGTCTTCCTGGTCTACAAACTCTTCAGCAGTAAATTTTATCATCTCTTTTGTTTCGAGCATCATAGAGGAAAAACAGAAGAATATAACAAAACCTGTATGGCCTCAAATTGTGAAAATTTAAACAATTTTCCTCCTGTTTCCAAATCTCTCATTTAATCTGATTGTTCCGATCTCGGCTTCAAGTTCCCAATTTTTTTTCCAGACAGGTGGGTGATGCTATGGCTGGTTCCCATTGTTCACCACTCAACTGACCACAGCAAGTGTTTTTGTTATTAGTATTTTAATCCCTTGTGTTTTATTTGCCAAAAAAAAGACAGAGACAGGTTTTCCCTTTGGTTAAACAAAAGATAACTATTTATTTTTAACAAATCCTGAAATGATTGCAACACCAATCATGCACGCATTCACTCTCACACACACTCTCAAGAGAAGATAGATAGAAAAGTATAGGGTAAGAGGTGTTCAAGGTTCAGTTTGTAAAAGTCTGTTTCAGGAATAACCTGTGGGATCCCCCTCGGAAGGTGAATTTTTAAAGTTGCAGGTCTGTTTGCTGGTTGTCTAGTATTCATGGGCTGTTGCAGTTTCCTGGCAGTTCACTTTGAGTTGAAGATGATGCTGATGTCTTAGGTTAATTCTCACCAGTTGAAAAGCCATTTTTTTCAAGGCCACTCTCTTGTCTCTTTGCTATAGCTAGCTTCCAACTGTATTGGCTAAAATCAATCTCTCTCCCTCTCTTAGCCTTGCTCAAATTCAAAATAGCTTTTTTGTTGTTGTACTGTGAGAGCTGAGGACTGACCAGACTGATATTGTTGTCTCTAGTCCTGTCCTGAAATGACTCCCCACTTTGTTCCTCAAGCCTATTACCTTTTAAGGTGAATCTCTCACATTAACCTGTTAGGAGACATGTTGCCCCCCCCCCCCTCCCTGTTTTGACAACACATTGGACCAGGATGTGGCTATTTCATATCTTCTTTGTTTCATAAGAACCCATTCAATTCAGGAATGTCTCTTGATGGGTTCAGGATGGGTGTAATTGACACCTCCTAGCCTAGAATGTATCATTTTGTCCTCAACAGACAGTAAGACAATTTCAAATATACAGGCCAAGTCAGCCCAACCTTTGGCAGCCATATTGCAGTGCATTGTCCACTTTTTAAAGGAAAAGTCTATTTTTTACAACTCTTGAGTTTGGTTCAGTATTTTCATCGCTGCACTTGTCTTGAGCGTGACACAACAGTGACTACACTTCTAAAGTACTTCATTGGCTGTAAAGTGCTTTGGGATGTCCTGAGGCTGTCAAAGGTGCTAGAGAAATGCAAGTCTTCTTCCTTTTGTTCTTCTAAACCCCAGAGAACAAAGACCCATTCTACTCAATCTCTGCTCATAGGACCACCCTCTCATCCTCGGAATCTAACTGAAAGAAGCTTGAAGTAAAACTAAAGCAGGTTATTATTGTCATAATGCAATATACAGTACATGTCTTGTAGTGCCCACCAATCACGAAGGCCTCAAATGTCCTCCAGGACCACCTGGGCATGAATAAGACCATGGAAGAGAGACTGGCAGCTGGAGTGACATTCCCCTCTGGTCCTACACGTACTGGGCCTGTGGGTGGCTGTTTTGGTTAGGATCCTCTGACCTAAACACTGCCCTACATTCTAAGTAGCCAAATATATTGGGGCTGCAGTCTCTCACATGCCATGTACATGCGGAGTAGTTTCCTCCAATAACAACAACTCATATTTATATCGCGCCTTTATGTAATAAAACATCTCAAGGCGCTTTACAGGAGCATTATGAAACAAAGTATGACACCAAGCCACAAAAGGGGATATTAGGTCAGATGACCAAAAGCTTGGTCAAAGAGGTAGGGTTTAAGAAGTATCTTAAAGGAGGAAAGCGAGGTGGAGAGGCAGAGAGATGGAGGGAGGGTATTCCAGAGTTTGGGACAACTGAAGGTGGGGCCACCAATGGTGGAGCGATTAAAATCAGGGATGCACAAGAGGCCAGAATTAGAGGAGCACAGATATCTCAGAGAGTTGTGGGGCTGCAGAAGATTACAGAGATCGGGAGGGAGTGTGGCCAAAGAGGGACTTGAAAACAAGGATGAGAATTTTAAAATCAAGACATTGTTTGACTGGGAGCCAATGTAGGTCAGCGAGCACAGGGACGATAGGGGAACGGGACTTGGTGCGAGTTAAGAAAGGGGCAGCAGAGTTTTGGATGACCTCAAGTTTACTGAGATTAGAATGCGGGAGACCAGCCAGGAGTGCAATAGTCCAGGCTGCAAGAATGGCAAATGGCTTAGGTGTCAGAACACTGTCCACCCCAGGTCGTCAGTGGTGCAGGGAAAGATCCCTGAGTGCACAGCCTTCCACGGGGGTCCATGTGTTCTCTGTTTGATAGGAGACTTTACTTCTCCAGGAATTCAGTGGCACCATGTTTTACCACAACCATGGTCACAAAATTATACGGTTCTAATTTTCGAGCAGAATCAAAAAATTCTGAAAATCTACAGTTAATTACAGATTTTAAAAGGGCGAACTTTAAGAAAACGCAACTGGCCAATTGGTCGTCCCTACAGGAGGTTACAACTGATGCTGAACATAAATCGTAAAGTTTTAAGGGTGAATTAAAACACGTAGAAGCTCTGAGCATCTCTAAAGCCAAAAGATGGCAGTGTGGTCAGCACAAGCAAGAGCTATCGCTGCTTCTGGCTGGGTCAGAGATCACCTTGAACAACATGAATCAGAGCCAATCGCCTAAAGGAATTACCCAAATTTTCTTCCCCAGTTAGTCTGGATTTTTACCTGTTTCTTCACCTCTCCCTGGAGATGGCTCCAAGGGCGGGTTGGGTCTGTACTTTGATTGATAAGATTGGGACAGGTTGGATGGACCATTGGGTGTTTTCCTGTCTGATATTTTCATAGGTTCGTAAAGTTCAACAGATAAGGAGATTACTTAGCCCATCTTTCCCGTGTTGGTGTTAGCACTACACCATAGGTGTCTGCTTTACTGCATTCTAATAATCTGAAAATATCATACTCTCTCTTTATGCTTCGAATCTTTATCTTAAATCGCTGCCTCTACTAATTCACCAGCCAGTAAAAGTAATCATTCATTATTTACTCTCTCAAACTCTGATATTTAAACACTTCTATTGAACACTTCCACCTAAATCTTCACTGCCCCAGTAGATAAGCTTTAGTTTGTTGAGTTCCTCACCATATCCTAGCACATCCCTACTTTGCACCAAGATCCTTCAAACTGCAAGTATTAAAAGTGTGGCTGTCAAGTCTGGGGATTGCTGACCAGGCCACCTCAGGGAGAAATTGGTGGAACAGCATGTGCAAACAAAATGTACAATTGGGTTAACTTGAGCTCTCAGATTCGCAGGACGGTGGGGCTGTCAGGTACAGACTAGGGTTGTAGACAATGTTAGAATACTCCAGTGATCATTCATGCTGTTACCGCTGTAACAACTCCATTCATTTAAACGCAACAGGGGTCAATATCAGCCTCAGCTGTTGGATTCTGCTCCTGGGTGCTGGCGAGGCCATCAGAAAATAAAACAGAGTGAGTAGGTACTGTCATGGGCAAACGGCCAAAGGCCAGGATGCGGAGTTAGTCAAGTAAAATAATTGACTGATGTGTGGGAAAGTACACTGGGTCTATTATTTTGTATTATTGCATGAAGGCAAGTTATCTTGATTGAAATAAGTGCATTAAACATGAATCAGTGCATTCACATGGTGCGAAATAAAGCAACAGAACCATTTGTATCAAGCCTCAACTTGCTCAGTCTGCCTTTAATAGACTGAAGAATTACACATGCGAAAGACAATATTGTCCAGCTCAGGTCACAAGGGTTACACTGTTGTTACACCCCCAGGTTTTACTATCACACAAGCGGATATGGGGACAGTGTGAATCAACTCCCATTATCTATGGTTGTCCTGAATTTGCAGCACTGATATAACCAGTGTCCAGTACAGATTCCCCCTCCGTGCTTTCAGAATCAATACAAAAATCTGGAATGCCATTTGCCCTTTTCATGGCTTTTTCTACTTGTATCTCTGCTTTTTAATCTTTGTCCATCTGCACCCCAAGATCTCTCTGTTCACTCCATTGAGAATTTGACAATTTATGTTATTTTCCATTCTCTTCTTTTTCCCTAAAGGTATTAATTTACATTTATTTACCTTTGCCACAGAGCCTCCTGTCATCTCCTATAATCTTCCTCACAGTTTGTACTTTGTCTATATCCAAATCATTTATGCATATTGTCATGCAGACTCCCACCTCCCAAGAATGAGGCATATTCATTTTGTCATCTGAACATTGATTTTAAACTGTTGCTGGAGTGAAGAAATGACTTGTTAAAAAAATCACCAGACACTTGGTTGGAAAAATATTTGCATACTAACAAACAGTGCTTGGAGAGACAAAGGACTATTCCCTGGTCCACTTAACTCAAAATGGACTGTGATCACAAGACACTGAAGGTGAGGAAGCTCACATTCCAGGATGACTGCTAAGATGATACAATCCACAGAACCAGGACTGGTTAAACCAGCTGGTCACATGACTAACTGGCTGGTCCAGGTTTTTTGAACTAGCCACAGGACAGTTTGAATTCAGACGGCAGTGTGCAACTGAAGCTGAAACAAGCAAGTCTCTCGCCTGGCTGTTTCTCTCTCTCAATATTGGAATAAGATTTCTCCCAAGCCACCAGGCCCATGGAAGACACATAAACCTCACAAGAGAAAAGACTCCTACATTGGAACAAATTGAAGCGTGAACTGGGCCCCAATGAATTGCAAGACTTACCAGCAACCAAAGACTCCACATTGAACTCAAAGGACTGTAACTACCAGACATTGCCTCAGACTTTTCCCCTTTATTCCTTCTACTTTTCTGTCTCTATCGGCATGTGTGTTTATCGTGTATGCATGCTAGCGTGGTCACGTCACATATTTGTAGTTGTTAACTGGATAAGAGTTTAAGATTAATAAACTTCTATCTTTCTTGTTTAAATCTAAGGAAACCTCTTTGATTTCCTTGCCTTACAATTGAAGCAGTGAACACGGATGCACTAAGGGGGAGCTAAAAACACAGTGTTTATAAAATTAAACCCTGTTACGGTTAAACCAGGCAAAGGCTGAGAGGGAACCCCCAAACACTTCTCATCTGGTCGTAACAATATGGGGGACATGAGAGGTCCCAGCTCCCTGGACATGCCATTTGTTGCATATTGCCATTGCAAGAGATTATCATTCTCCATGCCATCACTTTAACTTTCATTCCATGGGCCTTAATCTTCAGAAGAAGCATCTCTCATTGCACTTAATCAGATGCATTCTAAAAGTCCAAGTATATCAAATCCAATTAATTCTCTTTGAGAACGCTTAGTCACTTCACCAAAGAATTTGATTCAATTAACAAGGTAGTCCTCTCCTTTACAAATCCGTGTTGACTGTCCCTATTTGTCCAAACATTTCAAAGTGTTGACTAAAGTTAGCCCTTTTCATGGTCTCTATAATTGACATGGGGAAAACTGGTCCATAGACATCTGGCTTATCTCATTCCCTATTTTGAATGGGGGCTGTAATATTCACCACCCTCCAATCCATTGGTATAATCCTATTTCCATTTAATCAGCAATCTTTTTATTTTCCAAGCCTGGCGACATATCAACTTTAAGTCCCACCAACCTTTTATAAAAATTTATAATTTCCTTTTTTAATTTTTATATATAAATGAATTGTTCCTCATTAGTCTCCATTGGTTTCCCTTCCTTCACCTTAATCTGTAAATACACAGAAAACTTATGAAGCATCTCTGCTATTATTCATTATAAAATGAAAAGAAAGACTTGCATTTATATAGCACCTTTCACAACCTCAGGACATTCCAAACAGCTCTATAGCCACTGAAGTACTTTTGAAGTGTAGTCACTGTTGTAATGTAGGAAACGTGGAAGTCAATTCGCACAGAGCAAGATCCCACAAACAGCAATGTGATAATGACTACATAACGTTTTTAGTGATGTTGGTTGAGGGATAAGTATTGGGCAAGACACCAGGGGAGAACTCCCCTCCTCTGTCAAAATAGTGCCTTGGAATTTTTTACATCCACCTCAGCGGGCAGACCGGGCCTCCGTTTAACATCTCATCCGAAAGACAGTACCTCTGACAATGCAGGACTCCCTCAGTACTGCACTGGAGTGTCAGCTTGGATTTTGCGTTCAAGTCTCCGGAGTAGGACATGAATCCATGATCTAAAAATACCTTCTTCATTCTTTAGTGCCCCCAATAGTTCTTTGATAATCCTCTTGCCTTTGATTTGCTTATAAAAGCCTTCAGTTTAATCTTTAAATTGATTACAAGTCTTTATATTCTCTCTCTCATCCCTTCTGTTTTTATTGCTTCTGCTCCATTCTTCCGGCATTTCTCTTGATTTTCTTCTGCATTACTGTCCTTGACTATATTGTACGCCTGCTTCTTAGGTTTTTATTTTTGACTCAACTCTCAGGGTCAAGCCAGGCAGATTAGATTGCTTGTGATCCAATCTTGTTTTCCTTTGTTCACACCAAGTGAAATGGCCTTCATCTTCCAATCTCCCGCAGCAGCTACAGTTCTCTTCCTGAAATTGCCTGCAAAGTTGTTGAGCTTTTCAATTCAAGCTTTAATTTTGTGGCAGGGTACAGATCATTTGGCCCTTAATTGCTTGGGAGTCAATTATCATTTTCCTCTCTCACACTCAGTGCTATTATTAATCCTTTTGGCACAGACCACCCCTCATTTGAATGTAGGGTCACTGTGCACATTATCCGTTGGTGACCTGGCAGCTTCTGAATGCTTGAGAACTTGAGAGCATTCACTCGGTCAGCTTTCCAGCTTGCTTGCTGCATAATGATCTTCCATTGCCTTTCAGTGATTAATGGGATTGACAGCTACAATCACAGTGTATCTGAAGTCATGGCTCAGTGGGTAATGCTCTTCCTTCTGAGCCAGAAGATTATGAGTTCAAGTCCAACTCTGAAGACCTGAAATCAAAATCTAGCTCAACACTCCGGTGCAGTACTGAGAGAGTGTGGCACTGCCAGAGACGCGGGCTGGACTTTACAGTGGGGGGAAGGTGTGACCTGTCCACTGGCCGAAAAGTCAGTGGTGATCCTGTCTCCGCCAGGCCTGAGGAGCCAGACCGGATTTTACGGTTCCCCACGCCCTTAATTGGTCTTGGGTGAGACTTCCACCTCATTGAGTTAGGAAGTCCCACCAACTGGAGCTGGCAGCTCTTAATCCCAGCAGTGTCATTGGGAGCAATGGCCACTGCTGGGACTACGACTTGCTGCAGGCCGAAGCTCACGGTGGCCGCAGAAAAGAGGTATGCTTTTGGAACCTTGCCGGGGGCAGTCGGTCGGGCCCCGGCGAGGCAAGGGGTGGGGGTGGGTTAGAGGGGAGGTTGGGGCTTAGGGGGCGGCCGTCCGTGGGGCACACGGTGCCCGATCAGGAACGCCCAGGCCACCGAGTTGTATCAGGCACCTTTTCAGTCGCCCGCCAGCCAAACGTAAAACCCCTGTGGCAGCTGGCAGAGGCCCTTAAGTGGTCGTTAGTTGGCCACTTGAGGGCCTTGATTGGCCTGGGACTGGCGGGCTGTTTCTTACCCCCACGTAAATTGGCAGAGGAGATGGGAGTGGGTCGGGAAGGGCCCCTCCCTCACCAACCTCCCACTCAATTTTATGCCCCCCCCCCCCCCACCCCCTACCACCAGCCCACTCTTTTGAGGAGTGTAAAATTCTGGCCGCTGACTGTTTTGAAGAAGAGCAGGAGGGTTCTCCCCAATGTTCTGGCCAATACTTATCCCTCAGTCAACATCCCAAAAACAGATTATCTGCTCACTATTTTACTGTTGTTTGTGCAACCGAGCTGGATGCCAATTGACTGCCGTGTTTGCAACACAGTGACTGTGCTTCGAAGGTATTTTCATTTCCTTTTAAGGGATCACTCCATACAAATTCATTTCACCACGTCGACTTTCACGATCATTCGTTTTCCCTGATGCTCCGAGCTTGAAGGCAACTTTAAAAGAAGTAGTGTCTGCAGCTTGCAGCTGTCATGGTTAAAAATCCAGCCTCAGTATGAGGGGGCTCAGCTCCCTTCGTGGTGAGTTTACTGGAGCTCCAGTGGATTCTTGAACCTCTGAGTCATTTTTCTGAAGTTTAATAGAGGCTTTCACCCCAATACATTGCGTTATTGAAATTAAATTATAGCCAAAAAAGGAGTTCCATTTATTTTTAGAAGGGCACACAACCAGATTATATTGTTCAATAGAAATACATAAATGGAGTAGTTTCGACTTTAGTCCCATAACACATAATAAATTAAGAGGCTTTGTCGGACAATGGATTTTATCAGATTTCCCTGGAGTTTCGAAGAAATGAAAATCCATCCAACGTTGCTCACTGAGTGATTCACTAAATAATCTGAGTTGATCCACCAACTGGAGGTCCAAAGAGACGTGGGTGGGAGGGGAGAGGTATCCAGGGACATAGATCATTAAAATATCATGAACAAGCACAGAAAATAAACATAAAGCCCCCTTACCAATGGAAGTAGCAAAAGGTGAAACTTGGGAACCAGGAGCTAAACCCATTCTGCCCAATCTGCTTAAAGTTATATGTGAAGTTCCTCTGTAGAGAGAGAGGTGACAATCTCCAAGTCCTTCTTTTTATTTTGTCTATAATCAGTGAGAATATGAACCCATTTGTTCGGTTCACCAGGACTCAAGGAGGCAGTTTCTGCAATAATGGGCCAAATCTTGATGGTCTTGGGGCATCTGGCGGCATGCCCATTAGGTTTTTCTTATTCGTTTGCGCGATGTGGGCGCCACTGGCAAGACCAACTTTTATTGCCCATCCCTAATTGTCCTTGAGAAAGTGGTGGTGAGCTGCCTTCTTGAAGCACTGTAGTCCTTGGGTGTAGGCGTTAAACTCCAGAAAGCTTGTTATGGAAGGATAATGCTGGAGCCTATCTTGACTCAGTTTCACATTTATTGTACAGAGCAAAAGGATTACAAACATATAGCTCCTCACCCATAAACCTGTGCCAGTCTCAGTAAGTGTCTGCTAAAAGTACTCAAGTAAGACTCCCAATTAACACAGTCCACTTGCAAATAATCAAACAATTAATACACAATTAACAGATTCCCTTCTTTCTTTTATAATACAACATGGATTAAAATGCTCAAACAACATTTCAAAATAAATTCTATATTATGTACAAATTACTAACATGCTCAAAGAACATTTCTAAATAAATCAAAATAAATTCCATATTGGGTACAAAATATTACATTGTGAGACACCTCTCCTCTAGAATCCCGAGCAATTTCTTTGTACCAGCGTTTCCCTTTGTGAAACAATCAGATAGCTGATGACTCGCATCTACCCGTTTAAATTTGGAGATTTCCTTTCTCTTCAGCATTTGTTTCAATCCAGTGAGGTCAATACGTTGACTTTTCTTACTCACACTTTTTGTAGAGTGTACATTGTCCCACAAAAAACTATTATCCACATAACATTCAATGGGTATCCTATCTTCAGTATGTCCCCTTGTTCAGAATTTCACCCAAAATATTTGACAAATAAAGCCCCATATCCACTGCTTCCACAAGACCCAGCGTTTCTGCAGCTGAAGTGCTTTTAACAACCCGTTTTATTTTCTTAGCCTCCCAAGCTAAAGGACAACATTTCCAATTTTCACCCATCAGAAATATTATGAAGCCAGCTGCACTCAAATTCCTATCAGCAAGATTAGCATGTGAAGCATCACGAAAAATTATTAGCTTCATGTTCTTTGGGTCACCTAAGGAAAGGAACTTCAGTACACATTTCTCCAGATTTAGTTTTTTAAAATGTTTTATTTGCCCTTGAAACATTCTCAACTTTCGGATGTTTCATCATCATGCTTAACTCCAGCACATCAAAACTAGCATCAGGCCTAGTCTGAGAGCACAACCAGTTTAATTGACCCATCAAGTTTCGCAATTGCTCAGTCTCTGCTTTAGATATATCATGATTGTTCTGTGATGACCTAATATGATTAACTGGGATGGGAGTAACACTCTCCAAATAGGATTGTTGATTTAAAGGTATTCCAGACTTAGTCTGCTTAATATCTAAACCAATATATTTAAAGGCCCCACAAGTCTGATTCCCAATCTTAAATTCTGTCCTAATCTGATTAGTAACATATTTCTCCAAATCTGCCGTACCACCCATAGAACCATAGAAAAAGTACAGCACAGAAGGAGGCTATTCAGCCCATCATGTCCGTGCCGGCCTAATAAACTAGCCACCCAAACTAATCCCACCTTCCAGCACCTGGTCTATAGCCCTGCAGGTTACAGCACTTCAGGTGCATGTCCAGGTACCTTTTAAAAGAATTGTGGGTTTCTGCCTCCACCACCATTCCTGGCAGTGAATTCCAGACACCCACCACCCTCTGGGTGAAAAAGTTTTTCTTCATGTCCCCTCCAATCCTTCTACCAAACACTTAAATCTGTAACAAAAACAAGAAATGCTGGAATCACTCAGCAGGTCTGGCAGCATCTGTGGAAAGAGAAGCAGAGTTAACGTTTCGGGTCAGTGACCCTTCTTTGGAAATCTGTATCCCCTGGTAACTGACCTCCCTGCCAGGGGAAACAGGTCCTTCCTGTCCACTCTATCTAGGCCCCTCATAATTTTGTGCACCTCAATCAAGTCACCCCTCAGCCTCCTCAGTTCCAGGGAAAACAACCCTAGCCTATCCAATCTTTCATCATAGCTGCAACCTTCAAGCCCTGGCAACATTCTTGTAAATCTCCTCTGTACTCTCTCCAGAGCAATTATGTCCTTTCTGTAATGTGGTGACTAGAACTGTATGCAATACTCCAGCTGTGGCCTAACCAGCATTTTATACAGTTCCAGCATTACATCTCTGCTTTTGTATTCTATACCACAACCAATAGAGGAAAGAAATCCATATGCCTTCTTCACCGCCATCCGTGGTTTACTAAAACTTAAATATAGTATCAAACTTCAAGAAAAAGCCTATAATTGCACAAAGATGGGAGGCAGGTTAGAAGATTGGAGAGAATATAAAAACAGCAAAGATTGACTAAAAGATTGATAAGGAAGGTAAAATTAGAGTACAAGAGAAAGCAAGCTAGAAATATAAAGACAGATAGTAAGAGTTTCTATAGATATTTAAAAAAGAAAAGTTAACAAAGTGAGTGTTGGCCCTATAGAAAGTGAGTCTGGGAATTAATAATGGATTATAATGAGATGGCAGATGAGTTGAACAGATATTTTGCATCATTCTTCACTATTGGGGAGACAAGTAACATCGCAGTTTTAGCTGTAAGTCAGGAAATGGAAGGGAGGGAGGAACTCAAGAAAATTACATTCACCAGAGAAGTGGTACTGAATAAATTGTTCTGCAATTTGAGCTGCGGGCTGACAAGTCCCTGGGTCCTGATGGACTTCATCCTAGGGTGTGAAAAGTAGTGGCTAGTGAGATAGTTGATGCGTTAGTTTTAATTTTCCAAAATTCCCTAGATTCGGGGAAGGTTCCATTAGATTGCAAAATAGTGAACGTAACTCCTTTATTCAAAAAGGGAGGGAGACAGAAAGCAGGAAACTACAGGCCAGTTAGCTTAACATCTGTCTTGGGGAAAATGTTAGAAGCTATTACTAAAGACCTTATAGGAGGGTATTTAGAAAAATTCAAGGTAATCAGGCAGAGTCAACATGGTTTTGTGAAAGGGAAATCATGTTTAACCAATTTATTGGAGTTCTTTGAGGGAATTACATGTGCTGTGGATAAAGGGGAACTAGTAGCTGTATTGTACTTAGATTTCCAGAAGGTATTTAGTAAGGTGCCACATCAAAGGTTACTGCAGAAAATAAAAGCTCATGGTGTGGGGGTAACATGTTGGCATGGATAGAAGATTGGCTAACTGACAGGAAACAGAGAGTCGACATAAATGGGTCATTATCTAGTTGGCAAGATGTAATGAGTGGTGTGCTACAGGCACCTGTGCCGGGTCTCAACTTTTTACAATTTATATAAATGACTTAGATGAAGGGACTGAAGGTATGGTTGCTAAATTTGCTGGTGGCACAAAGATAGGTAGGAAAGTAACTTGTGAAGAGGACATTAAGGGGCTACAAAGGGATATAGATAGGTTAAGTGAGTGGGCAAAGACCTGGCAAATAGAGTATAATGTGGGAAAGTGGGAAATTGTCCACTTTGGCTGGAAGAATAAAAAAGCATATTATCTAAATGGTGAGAGATTGCAGAGCTCTGAGATGCTGAGGGATCTGTGTGTCCTAGTGCATGAATTGCTAAAGCTTAGTATGCAGGTACAGCATGTAATTATTAAAGCTAATAGAATGTTATTGTTTATCGTGAGGGGAATTGAATACAAAAGTAGGGAGGTTATGCTTCAGCCACACTACCAGAAGGACGTGAAGGCTTTGGTGAGGGTACAGAGGAGGTTTACCAGGATGTTGCCTGGTCTGGAGGGCATTAGCTATGAGGAGAGGTTGGAAAAACTCGGATTGTTTTCACTGGAACGACGGAGGTGGAGGGGCGACATGATAGAGGTTTACAAAGTAATGAGCGGCATGGACAGAGTGGATAGTCAGAAGCTTTTTCCCAGGGTGGAAGAGTCAGTTACTAGGGGACATAGGTTTAAGGTGCGAGGGGCAAAGTTTAGAGGGGATGTGCGAGGCAAGTTTTTTACACAGAGGGTGGTGAGTGCCTGGAACTTGCTGCCAGGGGAGGTGGTGGAAGCAGATACGATAGCGACGTTTAAGAGACATCTTGACAAATATATGAATAGGAAGGTAATAGAGGGATATGGGCCCCGGAAGTGCAGAAGGTGTTGGTTTCGGCAGGCATCAAGATCGGCGCAGGCTTGGAGGGCCGAATGGCCTGTTCCTGTGCTGTACTGTTCTTTGTTCTTCGTTTTGTTCTTCTGATTTTACTTTTGGTAGGAAGTGACAATGCCAAGGCCATACCTTGTTTCCTTTTTGGTAGAGATGTAACCCATGTCCACATATCCACTTCATTCTTCCACTGGTCATACAGTTCAGAATCAGAGAAGATCAGAGGGTAATCATACCCTGACAATTTACACTTGCTTTTTGCCATATTTTCCACGATAGCCAGTGAGATTTTAGTTTTGTATGTAAAAAAAACTTTCCTAGTTTCCAGCCTTCAGCTTTAGGCAACCATTCTCTGCTACCATGTTAAACTCCAGAAAGTTTGTTATGGAAGGATAATGCTGGAGCCTATCTTTACTCAGTTTCATATTTATTGTACAGAATAAAAGGGTTACAGACATGTAGCTCCTCACTCAAACCCTCCACCAGTCTCAGTAAGCGTCTGCTTATAAATACTCAGGCAAGTCCCAATTAACACCCTCCAACTGCATATAATCAAACAATTGATACACAATTAACATATTGATTTTGACCCAGCGGCAGGGAAGGAACAGCGACATAGTTCCAAGTCAGGATGATATGTGGCTTGGAGGGAAACTTGCAGGTGGTGGTGTTCCCATGCATCTGCTGCCGTTTTCCTTCTAGGTGGTAGTGGTCGTGGGTTTGGAAGGTGCTGTCGAAGCAGCCTTGGCGGGTTGCTGCAGTGCATCTTGTGAATGGTACACACTGCAATCACTGTGTGTCAGTAGTGAAGGCAGTGAATGTTCAAGGTGGTGATGGGGTGCCAAGCAAGTGGGCTATTTTGTCCTGGATGGTGTCGAGCTTCTTGAGTGTTGTTGGAGCTGCACCCATCCAGGCAAGTGGAGAGTGTTCCATGACACTCCTGACTTGTGCCTTGTAGATGATGGACAGGCATTTGGGAGACAGGAGATGAGTTACCCACCGCAGAATTCCTAGCCTCTGACCTTCTCTTGTAGCCCCAGCATTTATGTAGCTGGTCCATTTCAGTTTCTGGTCAATAGTATCCCCCAGGGATAGTGGGGAATTCAGTGATGGTAATGCCATTGAACATCAAGGGGAGATTGTTAGATTCTCTCTTGTTTGAGATGGTCATTGCCTGGCACTTCTGTGGCACAAATGTTACTTGCCACTTATCAGCCCAAGCCTGGATATTGTCCAGGTCTTGCTGCATCTGGACATGGGCTGCTTCAGTATCAGAGAAATGGCGAATGATGCTGAACATTGTACAATCATCAGCGAACATCCCCACTTCTGACCTTATGGAGGGAAGGTGAATGATGAAGAAGCTGAAGATGATTGCGCCTCGGACACCATCCTGAGGAACTCCTGCAATAATGTCCCGGGACTGAGATGATTGACCTCCAACAACCACAACCATCTTCCTTTGTGATAGGTACAACTCCAACCAGTGGGAAGTTTTCCCCATGATTCCCATTGACTCCAGTTTTGCTCAGGTTCCTTGATGCCATACTCGGTCAAATGCTGCCTTGGTGTTAAGGGCAGTCACTCTCACCTCACCTCTGGAGTTCAGCTCTTTTGTCCGTGTTTTGGACCAAGGCTGTAATAAGGTCAGGAGGTCAGGTAGACCTTTTCTGGCACCCTTATGCTCATAGTGTGACCTGATAACAGCATGGCAAGGGCAATGGGACACCTAGGATCCTCAATAAATGATGGGACCAACAGTCTAGCTCCATAACCAGTGAGATTTCAGGATTGAGAAATAAGCCTGGAGAAGGAACTATGGTGAATTAGGGTCAAATCTGGTAGAGAAAGAGAAATAGAGGGAAAGAAAGATTGGATTAATGGACAGAGAAAAATAGAAAAGAATATTAAGAAAAAAAAATGTGAAATGTTTTAAATCTCCCACAATAATTTACCATATGCCAGAATGAGACTCCACAGTTTAAATTGTTCCCTTTCAGGGTCGGAAAAGTTGATTGGTATCACATTAACAATGATCAGCTTGTCAGAAAGATACTTACACTGTTACTAACCAGCTTCACTTTCTGCATTGAATTTAATGGTTAATTAATATCTAAATCCAGAGAGTTCTTCATGATAACAGGGAGGCTAAGGGCAGATGCCATTTGTGTGAAGCAAATAGGAGTGCTGGAGATTTGCAACTCACAGCATATCTCTTCATCTCCTGAATGTACTGGCCAATTTGCCCATTAGTAACACGGTGCGTAGTTAACAAGATATTATTTTTCCAGGAAGGTTTGCTCCAGTGTTTTTGAAATCGAGTTGACAGTTTTCCCTCATGATGCTACTGCCCCAATAATTCGGATACTGCTTTCCCATGGACAGCTGGGCCCCATGGTTCACAGATGGAGCACAAGCTACAGTTTGGACACCTCCAGTTCAGACAGAAGATGATCCCTTCACAAAAATGATGACTGATTGAGAGTTTGGCAGGTCTAGATGAGTGACAAAGACTTCGAAATTCAGCTACGGGGTAATACAGCAAACAGTTCGACATATTCAACCAAAATTCCCCTATCTGATATTTTAGTAGAGGTGAAAAACTGTTGAAAGTAGTGGAGGGAAGAATCGCAAATGAACAAAAGTAAGCATTTATATGCAGTAGTTTGAGAGGCAGGGTTTTCCTACTACAGTGGGTGACTGTTATTTAATTGGACAGATGATACTTTCCAGTTGTCAGTGCTGGAACCAGAAGATTAACTCACTCTAAAGCTCACATCTCAATTTTCATACCTTTGAATGCTTACCCTTCGGGTGACAGTGGAGCTATTAAATCTACCTTTTAGTCGGCAGCACTGAAATTATCCAATACAATAACATTATGTAAATGCAGCTGCCAGGATACATTAACCCCTACCTCTCAAACTACTGTGGATAATTTGTTCATTAACCCCGTTAACATTTTCTGCCTTGATTCCATGCAATAAAAGAAAAGGGCTAATTTCCTCACCACTGTCGTGGCTGCTGGAGAAAGTGGATTCTTTTATTACATTCTTCCCTCACTTGCCCTCCAGAGCAGTGAGAGAACGGGCAGCTTGCCTGGGCTTGGGCAGGAGGGTACAGAGCTCTTTCTTAAGAAGGGTGCAGCCTGACTGAAAACAGAAAATAATCATAGGACGTGCAAGGGCGATCCCTCCCCAACCACCAACACAAAATGTTACAACTACCCCACCAGAATTCCATTCCCATCATCCCCTGAGTGTAGGTGTCTGTCATAACGGTCCGGGTCATTGCCATTTAAATGCTGATGATGGATTGCTTACGCCAGAATTAAAGGTGCACTGTCCCCCATTGAAAAAAATTGTTTGGCAAACCGTTCTCATTCACTTTCAAACGTGAGACATAAATGATGGCTAGATGCACCCGTCGCATCACTTGCGTGCCAACCATGAGTGACTGAAATGGTATACAACCTTTCTGGTTATCTTTCCACTTTGAATGGGAAAAAGGTTTAAAAATAAATAGTAAAATAAAAGCAAAATACTGCAGATGCTGGGAATCTGAAATAAAAACAATAAGTTCTTGAAAATGCTCGGCAGGTCTGGCAGCATCTGTGGAGAGAGAAGCAAAGTTAACGTTTCAGGTCAGTTCTGGTCAGGAGGTTATCTCACTGCTGATGACGAATTGACATGGCTGAGATGGAACAGCCTCAGTGGACCAGTCGCTCTTTGGAATGTCAATTATCATTGGTCACTTTTGTAAAATTCCTTGATAAACTTCGACCAAAGTGAGGAAGGGGCAAAGTTTCCACTGAAGCTTGTGTTCCCTTACGATATTCCCATTGCACTGACCATGGTGAGACAGGTGTCATCTTGTTGCAAGGAGTGGAGTATCACTGACATGTAGGAGTGGGGGGAGGAGTCGCTGTGATGTGGGAATGGGGGAGGGGTCGTTGGGATGTGGGAGTGAGGGAGGGGTCGCTGGGTTGTGGGAGTGGGGGAGGGGTCACTGGGATGTGGGAGTGAGGGAGGGGTCACTGGGATGTGGGAGTGAGGAGGGTTCTTGGGATGTGGGAGTGGGGAAAGAGTCATTGGGATGTGGGAGTGGGGGAGGGGTCATTGGGATGTGGGAGTGAAGGAGAGGTCACTGAAATGTGGGAGTGGGGGAGGGGTCATTGGGATGTGTGCATGGGGGAGGGGTCATTGGGATGTGGGAGTGAGGGAGGGGTCATTGGGATGCTGGAGTGAGGGAGGGGTCATTGGGATGTGGGAGTGAGGGAGGGGTCATTGGGATGCTGGAGTTGGGGCAGGCTGTTGCCCCTGGCTGCTGAGCAGATTGGAAAAGCCATTTGTGGGGAAAATGCCTGGGCCTAAGCTCTGGAATTCTCTCACTAAACCTTTCCACCTCTTCATCTCTCTTTCCTCCTTCAAGACACTCCTTATAACAGACCTCTTTGACCAAGTTTTCATCACCTGCCCTAAGTGGCTCAGTGTGAAATCTTGTGAACTCCATGGAACATTTTCCTATGTTAAAGATGTTATAACACGAGGGGCCTGGGCAGAGCAGATAAGGAAAGAAACTGATCCCAGTGACAGAAGGATCAAGAACCAGAGAACACAGACTTAAAGTGATTGGCAAAGGAACGAAAGGTGTACATTTCTGGTACAGGAAGGATGTGATGGCATTGGAGAAGGTACAGACAAGATTTACAAGGAAGTTGCATGGAGAATTTTAGGTATCAGGACAGATTGGATAGAAAAAGAAAGACTTGCATTTTTTAGCGCCTTTCATGACCATTGGATGTCTCAAAGCACTTTACAGGCAATGAAGTACTTTTTGAAGTGTAGTCATTGTTGTAATGCAGGAAATGTGGCAGTCAGTATGCGCACAGCAAGCTCCCACAAACAGCAATGTGATAACGACTAGATAATGTTGAATGAGGGATAGATATTGACCAAGTCACTGGGGATAATTCCCCTGCTCTTCTTCTAAATAGTGCCATGGGACTTTTACACCCACAAGCAGATGGAGCCTCGGTTTAACGTCTCATCTGAGAGACAGCACCTCAGACTGTGCAGCACTCCCTCAGTACTGCACTGCAGTGTCAGCCTGGATTTTTGGGCTCAAGCCCTGGAGTGGAACTTAAACCCAAAACCTTCTGATGAAAAGGCAAGAGTGTTACCCATTGAGCCACGGCTGATTGTTTTCTTTGGAACAGAAAAGGCTGAGGGGAGATTTATTTGAGGTGTATAAAATTATGATGGATCTAGATAGAGTGGATAGGAAAGACCTATTTCCATTAGCAGAGAGGTCACTAACCAGGGGCCATAGATTTAAAGAAATTGGCAGAAGGATTAGAGAGTTGTGGAGAAATGTTTTCACCCAAAGAGTGTTGGATGGAAGAGGCAGAAGCCCTCATCACAGTTAAAAAACAACCCTTGGATCTGCACTCGAAGTGCTCTAACCTACAAGACCAAGAGCTGGAAAGTGGGCTTAGGCTGGATAGCAGCTTTCAGCCAGCACGGACACAATAGGCTGAATGGCCTCCATCTGAACCATCTTAGTTTCTATGACATGAGGAAGAACATTTCTACACAGCGAGAGGTTAGGATCTGGAATGCACTGCCTGAGAGTGCGGTGGCGACAGATTCAATCGTGGCTTTCAAGAGGGAATTGGATAACCATCTGAAGGGAAAAAAAATTGCAGGGTTACAGGGAAAGGGCAGGGCAGTGGGACTAGGTAAACTGCTTTTGTGGAGAGCCAGCAGGGACTTGATGAACTGAATAGCCTCCGCCTGTGCTGCAACCAATCTAGATCCTACATCAATGGAAGTTGTGAAATCTGTTGCAAGACAATGAAGTGTTTTTTTTTTAACAGCTTCAGGAATGTTTGAGGCAATTCGGATTTCTTTTGTGATGTTTCCTTTGCAAATGAGCCGAACACTGGGCGAAATTTTCACCTTTCCCACATGGACGGAATGCATTGCTCACCAGCTGATTTTACATATAACCTGAGTCCGGGGACCAGATCACTGTTGCACTGTCTCCTTCTAATGGGAGGACTAGGGCACAGCGAGTATGGGCGGAGCAAAGTGCAGCAGGATAGAGGTGTACAGAGTACAACAACAACTTATATTTATAAAGCACGCTTAAAGTAATAAAACCTTCCAAGATGCTTCACAGGAGCATTATCAAATACAATTTGACAGTGAGCCACATAAGGAGATCTGAGGACAAGTGACTGAAACGTTGGCCAAATATGTCGGTTGTAAGCAGCCTCTGAAAAGAGGAGAGGTGGAGAGGTGGAAAGGTTCAGGAAGGCAATTTCAGAGCTGAGGTCCCAGGCACAGCCCCCAATGGTGGAATGATGAAAATCAGGGATGCTCAAGAGGCGGGAATTGGGGGAGCGCAGAGATCTCGAAGGATTGAAGGGCTGGAGGCAGTTACAGAGAAAGGGAGGGGCTTAGAGGGATTTGAAAGGATGAATGAGAGTTTTACAAATTCATCATTGTGCGTGTATTTTCTGGGACCCTGGTGTTGTCCTTTTGTAAAATCCTCATTTTTGCTGTGCTCTACTTTGCATTTGTAACATCAAGGCATGCTGGGAGGATGGGTCAACTTCATTGCAAGATCTGGATGAGGATGGCAGATCATCTGTAGGCCCAAACACACTTCAGAAGATGGGCTGAATTTTATGGGCCCCCCCGGAGATGGGTTCGGAGGCAGGGGGACCAATAGAATTGTGACATGAGTTGGGGGGGGGGGGGGGGGGGTGCGGGGAAGGAGGGCTGGGAGATGGCCCGTTGCTTTCCCTTTGAACCAGAATTTATTTGGGGCTGGGTTAGGCCGATGATGGCCTTCCCGCCCAGAGGCAAATTGGGACCTTTAAAAGGCCAACGACCGGCCACTTAAGGGCCTCTTGCTGACGCCGCTGGGATTTAACCAGCGGCAGGGGGGTTCTGCCATGTAAGGAGGTCACCCAGTAAAACAAAGCAACCTCCCAGTGGGCTAGCTGGCGGGGGGGGTGGGGTTGGGCCTTTTCTGTGGGCAATTTGTGGCCCATGGAGGTCATGGAGGTCCCCCTGCCGGGAAAAACCCCACCTACATTAACCACCCTGCACTAAATGCCCACCCTCGCCAAGGCCTGCCGTACTGGCCCCGGCAACTCCGCCTCACTCACCATGGGTCCAGGCTCCAGCGCTGGGCCTGGGTCCAAGGCCTTTTGCAGAACCAGCAGTGGCGCTGCTCCCTGTGATTGGCTGGCAGCTCTTGAAGGCGGGATCCCCATCTTTAAAAGGATGGGGATCCCAGCGCTGGGCTGTTAATTGGCTGAGCGCCGTATAATCGTGCCGGGGGCTACAAATGGCCGAGCCGGGGCACCCCACCCCCAACCTTTTCCGCCCAGTGCCGAAAGCCCCATCGACGCCACAAAATTCAGCCATATGTCTGAACATCCCAGGACATGTGTCTACTGACCATGCTACTTCTACCCATTGGTCAGTGTTAGCACTCTCACCTCTGAATTAATGTTCATGGGTTCAGGCAGCACTCCAGAAACACTAGGCTGACACACCACTGCAGTTGTGCAGCAACAACGTACATATATATAGCGCCTAAAACATAGTAAAACTACTCAATGCACTTCACAGGAGTGTTGTCGCACAAAATTGTTCACCAGGTCATGGAAAGAGATATTAGGACAGGTGAACAGAGGTAGGTTTCAAGGAGGTTTAAAGGAGGACTGAGAGATGGAAAAAGCTGCCGTTGGAAGTGCCACCTTTTTGGTGAAATGTTAAACTGAGGCCACATCTCCCCTCCTACAGAAGTAGCATGCGATAGACAGGGCTAAACGATCCACAACCAACAGATCAGATCCAAGTTCTGCAGTCCTGCCACATCCAGTCGTAAATGGTGGTGGACGATTAAACAACTAACAGGAGGAGGCTCCACAAATATCCCCATCCTCAATGATGGGGGAGCCCAGCACGTCAGTGCAAAAGATGAGGCTGAGGCACTTCCATCCATCTTCAGCCAGAAGTGCCGACTGGATGATCCATCTCGGCCTCCTCCTGAGGTTCCCCAGCATCACACATGCCAGTCTTCAGCCAATCCGAATCACTCCACATGATATCAAGAAATGGCTGAAAGTACTGGATACAGCAAAGGCTACGGGCCCTGAAAACATTCCGGCAATAGTACTGAAGACTTGTGCTCCAGATCTAGCCACAGCCCTAGCCAATCTGGTCCAGTACAGCTATAACACTGGCATCTACCTAGCAATGTGAAAAATTGCCCAAGTATGTTCTGTACACAAAAAGCAGGACAAATCCAACCTGGCCAATTACCGCCCTATCAGACTACTCTCAATCATCAGCAAAGTGATGGAAGGGGTCGCCAACAGTGCTATCAAGTGGCACTTGCTCAGCAATAATCTGCTCCGTGACGCTCAGTTTGGGTTTTGCTAGCGCCACTCAGCTCCTGACCTCATTACAACCTTGGTCCAAACATAGACAAAAGAGTTGAACTCCAGAGATGAGGTGTGAGTGACTGCCTTTGACATCAAGGCAGCATTTGACTGAGTGTGGCATCAAGGAGTCCGAGCAAAACTGGAGTCAATGGGAATCAGGGGGAAAACTGGTTGGAGTCATACCTAGCACAAAAGAAGATGGTTGTGGTTGTTGGAGGTCAATCATCTCAGTCACAGGACATCGCTGCAGGGGTTCCTCAGGGCAGTGTCCGAGGCCCAACCATCATCAGCTGCTTCATCAATGATGTTCCCTCCATCATAAGATCAGAAGTGTGGATGTTCGCTGATGATTGCACAATGTTCAGCACCATTCGCAACTCTTCAGATACTGAAGCAGCCCATGTTCATATGCAGCAAGACCTGGACAATATCCAGGCTTGGGCTGATAAGTGGCAAGTAACATTTGCCATAGGCAATGACCATCTTAAACAAGAGAGAATCTAACCATCTCCCCTTGATGTTCAACGGCATTACCATCACTGAATTCCCCACTATCCCTGGGGGTTACTATTGACCAGAAACTGAAATGGACCAGCTACATAAATGCTGGGGCTACAAGAGAAGGTCAGAGGCTAGGAATTCTGCGGTGGGTAACTCATCTCCTGTCTCCCCAAAGCCTGTCCACCATATACAAGGCAGAAGTCAGGAGTATGATGAAATGCTCTCCACTTGCCTGGATGAGTGCAGCTCCAACAACACTCAAGAAGCTCGACACCATCCAGGATAAAGCAGCCTGCTTGATTGGTACCCTATCCACCATCTTCAATATTCACTCTCTCCACCATCGACGCACAGTGGCAGCAGTGTGCACCATTTACAAGATGCATTGTAGCGACTCACTGAGGCTCCTTCGACAGCACCATCCAAACCCGTGACCTCTACCACCAAGAAGGACAACAGCAGCCAATGCATGGGAACACCACCACCTGCAAGTTCCCCTCCAAGCCACACACCATCCTGACTTGGAACTATATCGCTGTTCCTTCACTGTCGCTGGGTCAATATCCTGGAACTCCCTTTCTAACAGCACTGTGGGTGTACCTACACCCCAAAGACTGCAGCAGTTCAAGAAGGTAGCTCACCACCACCTTCTTAAGGGCAATTAGGGATGGGCAATAAATAGCCAACGACACCCACATTCCATGAACAAATGAAAAAAAAATGTTAATGATCTCAGGGCATTATTCGAAGAAGAGCAGGGGAGTTCTCCCCAGCGTCCCAGCCAATGTTTATCCCTCAACCGAAATCATTAAAACAGATGATCTGGGCATTATCCTATGGCCGTTTGTAGTGGCTTGTTGTGCACTTGATTGGCTGTGAAGTTCTCTGGGTCATCTTTAAGGATATAGAAAGTGCTATATAAATGCAACTTTCCAAGGTTCTACACTGCACTTCTGGAGAAAATACGGCAGTAAAAGCAGGAGTGGCTCTGAGGAAATTCAAGGCCAACGTCAAGGACTGAAACAAACCTTCTTGTTGCTGTGAAGATCAGTGTGGTATTAAACACCTTTGCCACAGGAACATTCCAATCCACCAAAGCGCCATCTGCCAGACAAGTAAGTCTGCAGTTCATTCCTGCAGCAAGCAAGGAACTGACGCCATGTTTGTCTGGGGAATGAATTTCATCGCTCTCTGGGGGGGGAAGGAGTCAGCAACTGCAGACAGAACAGGTGCATTTACCAACTGGCAGACTTCGCCTGAGTCTGGGGCCCCAATAAGAAACCCACTGTTTACGGGAACAAGAAGGGTTAGTGCTCCATTCATGTGCACGTGTCTTCCAACCCCAGCAATGTTAATACCGCTCCTTTAAGATAGAAAGAGTTCACGGAGCAAAGAAGGAAAGATCAAAGTGTTAAAATAATTTTGTCCTTTAAAAACATGTTTTTAAAATTGAACAGAGGGTTGTTTTATTCTGAGAAATATTTAAAATCCAAGTCACAGCAGGCTCTTATCATGCTGTTTTCCTTCATTTCAGAGCTCAGTCCAACAATATTCCAAACCACGCTTGGCCAAAATAGTGGGTTTTAATGAGGGTCTTGAGGGAGGAGAAGAAGATGGTGGAGAGGAAGAGGGTTTTATGGGAGGGATTCCAGAGTAAGGGGCTGGTAGCTGATGGCGCAGACATCAATGGTAAAGAAAGAAGGGGGGATGCACAAGAGACCACAGTCAAAATCATGGGAGCAGGCACTTACCAAGCTGAAGGAGGTTAGAAAGGGAGGGTGGAGGATGGAGGAGATTACAGAGAAATGAAGGAGGAGGAGGGAGGAGGAGGTTATAGAGATAGGGAGGAGGATGGAGGAGGTTACAGAGATAGGGAGGAGGATGGAGGAGGAGGTTATAGAGATAGGGAGAAGGATGGAGGAGGTTACAGAGATAAGTAGAGGGCTGGAGGCAGTTACAGAAATAAGGACCAGCCTGGAGGAGGTTACAGCGATAAGGAGGGGGGGCTGGAGGTGGTTGCAGAAATAGGGAAGGGACTGGGGGCAGTAACAGAGATAGGGAAGGGGCTGGAGGTTACAGAAATAGGGAGGGGGCTGGAGGAGGTTATAGAGATAGGGCAGGGAGAAACTCTGAAAGAATTTAAACACGAGGATAAGAGTTTTAAATCTTCAGTGCTGCGGCAATAGGAGGCAGTGTGGGTCCATGAGGACAGGGTGGATGAGCAAGCGTGACCTTGTGCCAGAGAATGTAGACTGCGCAGTTTCTGTTGAGTAGACAGTCATGGATGATGGGCGATGGGAGGTTGGCCAAGCGAGCATTGGGATAATCAAGTCTGTGTGAGTTTCAGCAACAGATGAGTGGAGACGAGGCGGGGAAAGGCATTGCTACTGAGGTGGTCGTAGGCGGTCTTGGTGATGGAGCAGATATGAGGTCAGAAACTAAGTTCGGGGTGAAATAGGATGCTGAGATAGTGAATAGTCTGGTTCAGTCTAGAACAGTCAAAGTAATCAACTTAAGGCCATTAAAGAGTGTTCCCACTGTCTCATTTTGCTGTTCTTTTCAGTCTACAATACTGTTTTTGTCATGAGAACCTATGAAATGGGAGCAGGAGTGGATCACATGGCCCCTTGAGCCTGCCCCACCATTCAATACGATCATGGCTGATGTTACGACCAGGTGAGAAGGGGTCTAGGGGTTCCCTCTCAGTCTTTACCTGGTTTAACCGTCACAGGGTTTAATTTTAGATACCTGTTTTTAATTCCCCCTCAGTGAACCCTTGTTCACTGCTCCAATTATAAGGCAAAGAAATCAAACAGGTTTCCTTAGATTTAAACAAGAAAGGTGGAAGTTTATTAATCTTAAACTCTAATCTGGTTAACGACTACAAATATGCGGCATGACCACGCTAGTATGCACATGCAATAAACACACATGCAGATAGAGACAGAAAACGTAGAAAGAATAAAGGGGAAAAGTTTGAGGCAATATCTGTTAATTATTTACTGTCCTTTGAGTTCAATGTGGAGTCTTTGGTTGCCAGTAAGTCCTGCTATTCGTTGGGGCCCAGTTCACGCTTCAACTTGTTTTGATGTAGGAGTTTTTTCTCTCGTGATGTTTAGGTGTCTTCCATGGGTCCAGTGGCTTGAGAGAAAGTGAGAGAGACACAGCCAGGAGAGAGGCTTGCTTGTTCCAGCTTCAGTTGCAAAACCTTCTGCATTCTTTTCTGTATGGCACACATAAAACCCAAGTTGGCCAGCAGGTCAGTCATGTAATGAACTGGCTTAAGCACTTCTGCATTTGTGTATTGTATTGTCTTAGCAGACCCTGGAATGCACTCCCTTACACCTTCAATGTCTGGTGATCAAAATCCATTTAGGTTAATTAGAGCAGGGAATAGTCCTTTGTCTCCACAAGCAGTGTCTCTTAGTGTGCAAATGTCCTTCCAGCCCAGTGTCTGGTGATCTTCAAACAAGTAATTTCTTCACTCCAGCAACAGTTTCAAATCAATCTTCATATGACAAAATTAATATGCCTCATTCTTGGCAGGTGGGGGTCTGCATGACACCTCCACATCCAGCAGACTGAAATGCGATTTTTAAAAAGAACATTTTGTTAAAGGGACTAGAGAGAAGATAAGGACAGGAAAACACATGTGCATCTCTCCCATTCATTCAGAACCCTATCAATTGTTACAGCCTGTCTTTTCTGGGTAGCAGTGCTGCTTTAAACAGCCTTTTTTGGCATCCCAATAAACATGTGGTTTTTGGGGAAGTTTTTTTTCAGTTTGCACATTTCCATGACTGCCTAGTGTGTCTTTATTCTTATTGAGATCTGCAGGGGGAAGGTAAGGTTTAATTAGCCTAGGTTGAAGTTTTGATCAGGGGCGGCGGCAGTGGGTGCTTCCACCCTGAACTCTCTTTCAGTGCTTTGATGAGTCATGCAAGGTCTTTTCACCTTTGGGGATGGCTGGTTCCCTTTTTTCCTGACTGTGGGCGTGGATTCTTTGCTAATCTTCCCTTTGTCCTCTGGGACACTCCTACTTGCAGGTATTTGTCCAGATTCTGCTTCACTCCCCTGCTGCACTTTGACTAGGTGAGGCACCACCCTCATGTTTCCTGTGCCCTCTTGAGGACTTTCTTTGTCTCTGCAGGTTCCTGTAAATGCTGTTAGCCACTCTGGTGGGGTGCTTCTAGTGTCTGCATTTACAAAGGAGGATGTGGGGTCTAGCTTTCCAAATATTTCATGGTTGGCTGACCGGACAGTAGGGGTTTCCATTTGGGATTTCTCCCAGATTCCCTTTAACCTGTCCTCTTGGTCCCTTTTTCCCCTTTCCTTTCTAACCTTTTGCCAGCCTTGTGCCTGCCTGTCGTCTTTTGTTCTCGGCGGGGGTCCCTTACAGTTCACCAGTCCTCTGCTGGAGGGTCCTCCAAACACCAATCCAGGACTTAGGGGTGCAGATTTCACTGTAGGTTGGGGTTTCCCTGCAACCTGGCACATGTGGCAACTCCTACAGTACTCCATCACTCCTTGTGGAGTTTTGGCCAGTCAAACTGCTGTCTTATGCAGGCTTTGGTTTCTCGTATACCGACATATACAGCCACTGCAATCTCATTGGCCATTCTTACTATTTCTCCCCGGTACCTCTGCGGCACCATTAACTGGTGAACCACCGTCCACTCCTTGCCCTCAGGTCTGTGAGGAGAACTCCATTTCCTCATCAGTGTCTCATTCTTTAAATAATAGTAATCAGGGACTCCCTCAGCTTCAATTGCAGACTGGGCAGCCTGTGCTATCTCTCTCAATACTTGGTCAGTTCGCTGAGCCTCAGCTAGGGAAGATTCATTCCCTGCATCTTGTAACTTTCCAAAAAAAGTCTCAGACAGACAGACCTCATGGTCATCTGCCTGCGGTGCCAATTCAGTCTCCTCTTGGGGTGCTGGTTTGATCATGGCCTAATCAACTACACATTCAGGGAAACTGCAGGGGACCGTCTCCCACCACTGCCCTGTTTCTCTGACCTCCTGCGGTCTCTCTTTCACTACTGAGGAAGCTACCATCTTCGGCCCTGCCAGATTATTAGCTCGGAGCATGTCCACAGGCAAACCAGGGACAATCCCTATGGTCACCAGTCCCGAAACTAGGTCGCACTCCAAGTGCACCCAGTGTAAAGGTACAGGCATACACTGCCCTCCAATACTATTCACCACCATTCTGGAGTTTACTACACTCTCTGGGGGAAAGGTCAGGCCTTTTTGAAGTAAAACGGATCTAGTGGCCCATGTCCCTGAGAATAACTATGGGCTTGCTTGCCCCACTCAAAGGGTATGGGGTTACTCTCCCTTCAGATACAAAACCCTGATAACCTTCAGGAATCCTATTAAATTTTCTTGCACTTGCAGCAGTAAGCTTCCTGAGTCTCACTCTTACTGTAGTTAAAGTCACAGCTTGTTCTGCTGTGCTTTCCATCAGGGTCCCTTCTTCACTGAGCGGGTGTGCCCTGATTAACCCAACAGGTTTTCCCTTTATTTCCAGCAGTCAGCTCTTAGATACCCTGCTTTATTACAATGGAAGCTCTCAGGTCTCCGAGTTTCATTCCTCCTTACAGCACTATCCTTTTTGGCTCGAGGAGGGCCCCCTGTGTCTCCTGCTTTTCCTTCTCTCCCAGGATTGTTTGAACTCCTATTACCTTTCCACCCTTTTTGGATTTGTGGGGGTGATTGGGAAAAGTTTTCCCTTGGGAAACTGACCTTTAAATGAGAGCAAACTCATCAGCCAGGACTGCTGCCTGCCGAGCTCTATAAGCCTTTTGTTCCTCTACATGTGACTTTATGGAGAGTGGGAGAGAGTTTTTAAATTCCTCGAACACAATTACTTCTCTGAGATTTTCATAGCTGAGCTTTACTTTAAGAGCTCTCAGCCATTGGTCAAAAGCCAGCTGCTTATTTCTCTCAAACTCCAGGTAAGTTTGATCAGCTTGATTCTCGAGGGTTCTAAACTTTTGCCAATAGGCTTCTGGTACGAATTCATATGCTCCGAGAATAGCAATTTTTGTTAGTTCATAATCTGATGAACTCTCATCTGGCAACTGGGAATAAATCTCATGGGCTTTTCCGACTAATTTGCTCTGTAACAACGGAGTCCAAGCCTCAGCTGGTCACTTTAACTGCCTTGCCAGTTTTTCAAATGACACAAAAAATGCTTCCACATCTCCCTCATTGAATTTTGGGATCAGTTGGGCAAGTTTTAACAATCCTGTACCCAGCCCTGAATTATACACCTCTACATTGGCCACACTTTCACTGGGGTTACTCTGTCACCCCTCTAGTTAACTCGAGTCACCTCAGCAATCGTTCTGGAAGTTTCTTTCTCTTTCTCTCTTCTGTCACTCTCTTTCTTTCACCTCTCTCTTTCTTCATGTTCCTTCTGGAAGGCTCTTTCTTTCTCTCTCTTTTTTCCTCTAATTCAAGTTTCCTCTGTTCCAATTGTATCTTTGCTGGCAATACCCTGTCAAAGTCTACTTCTAACCCTGTTTCTGCTTCTTCAGATTCAAGGGAAAAATGGTTGGCCACTGGTCTTAGGAGTTCAGACTTCCTCATCTTGTCACGTACAGTGATCCCACACTGCTCAGCCATTTTCCTCAACTCCTCCATAGACAGTGCTTTTAACTTATTCCAGGTTACTTCACCCTGGCTTGGGGAGCTACTAGCTTCCGTCACAGACATGTCAGTATTCTAGCATACAACCACGAGAAAACCTGTATTGAAATCTTTTCTCTTTTGTTTGGGATCAATTCGACTTCCCACTTCCAATTTTCTCATTTGTCTGTGGGTCAAATCCAGGACACGAGCCCCCAAATTTCTGTTATGACCAGGTGAGAAGGGGTCTAGGGGATCCCTGTCAGCCTTCGCCTGGTTTAACTGTAACAGGATTTAATTTTAGAAACACCATGTTCTTAGCTCCCCCTCAGTGAATCCTCGTAAGGCAAAGACATCAAACAGGTTTCCTTAGATTTAAACAAGAAAGGTGGAAGTTTATTAATCTTCAACTCTAATCCGGTTAACAACTACAAATATACAACATGACCACGCTAGCATGCATACGCAATAAACACACATGATGTTAGAGACAGAAAGCGTAGAAAGAATAAAGGGGAAAAGTTTGAGGCAATATCTGTTTGTTATTACAGTCCTTTGAGTTCAATGTGGAGTCTTTGGTTGACGGTAAGTCCTGCTATTCGTTGGTGCCCAGTTCACGCTTCAACCTGTTTCAATGTAGGAGTCTTTTCTCTTGTGACATTTATGTGTCTTCCATGGGTCTGGTGGCCTGTGAGAAAGCAAGACAGAGACAGCTAGGAGAGAGGCTTGCTTGTTCCAGCTTCAGTTGCAAAACCTTCTGAATTCTTTTCTGTGTGGCACAAATAAAAACCCAAGTTGGCCAGCAGGTCAGTCATGTGATGAACTGGCTTAACCACTTCTGCGTTTGTGGATTGTATTGTCTTAGCAGGCCCTGGAATGCGCTTCCTTACACCTTCAATTTCTGGTGATCAAAATCCATTTGGGTTCATTGGAGCAGGGAATAGTCCTTTGTCTCTACCAGCAGTGTCTCTTAGTATGCAAATGTCCTTCCAGCCCAGGTCTCTGGTGATCTTCAAACAAGTCATTTCTTCAGTCCAGCAACAGTTTCAAATCAATGTTCATATGATGAAATTAATATGCCTCATTCTTGGCAGGTGGGGTCTACATGACACTGATCTTGAGATTCAACTCCACTTTCCCTCCCATTCCCCATATCCCTTGATTCCCTGAAAGACCAAAAATCTGTCTATCTCAGCCTTAAATGTATTCAATGATGGAGCATCCATAACCCTCTGGGTTAGAGAATTCCAAAGATTCACAACCCTATGAGTGAAGAAATTTCTCCTCATCTCAGTCCTAAATGATCGGCCCCTTATCTTAAAACTGTGCCCCTTGTTCTAGATTCCCTAGCCAGGGGAAACTATTTCTCAGTATCTACCCTGTCAATCCTCTTCATAATCTTGTATGTTTCAATGAGATCACCTCTCATTCTTCTAAACTCCAGAGAATATAGACCAAATTTATGCAGCCTCTTATCACAGGACAATCCTCTTATCCCAGGGATCAATCTAGTGAATCTTCATTGTATTCCCTCCAAGGCAAGTATATCCTTCTTTAAACATGGAGACCAAAACTGCACACAGTATTCCAGGTGTGATCTCACCAAAGCCCCATACATTTGTAACAAGACTTCTTTATTCTTATACTCCAATCCCCTTGCAATAAAGGTCAACATGCCATTTGCTTTCCTAATTGCTTACTATACCTATATGCTAACTTACTGTGTTCCTTGTACAAGTACACCCAAGTCTCTCTGAACATCAACATTTTGCAAGTTTCACACCTTTTAGAAAATATTCTACTATTCTATTCTTACAACCAAAGTGAATAACCTCACACTTCCCCACATTATACTCCATATGCCACCTTGTTGCCCACTCACTTAACCTGTCTATGTCTGTTTGCAGCCTCTTTTTGTCCTCCTCACAGCTTGCATTCCCACCTAGCTTTGTATCGTCAGCAAACTTAGACACATTACTCTCTGTCTCTTCATCTAAGTCATTGATATAGATAGTAAATAGCTGAGGCCCCAGCACTGATCCTTGAGACACTCCACTATTCACTGCCTGCCAACATGAAAATGTCCCTTTTATCCCTTCCTCTCCGTTAACCAATCCTCTATCCATGCTAATATATCACCCCCAACTCCATGAGTCCTTATTTTGCCTATTAACATTTTGTGTGGCACTTTATCGAATGCCTTTTGGACAGCCAAATATGCTACATCTACTGGTTCCCCTTTATCTACCCTACTAGTTACATCCTCAAAAATCTCTAATAAATTTGACAAACAGGATTTCCCTTTTGTAAAACTATGTTGACTTGCTCTGATCATACTGCGCTTTTCTAAGTGCATTGTTGAGACTTCTTTAATAATAGATTCCAGATTTTGGGATTTGTCAGATTTTAATCCCTCGAGTTTCTCCAGTACTTTTTCTCTGCTGTTATTAATTACCTTAAATTCCTCACTTTTATTAGCCCTTTGGTTACCCTCTATTTCTGGTACGTAACTTGTGTCTTCCATTGTGTTAGACACAAGATATTGTTCAATGTCTCTGCCATTTCCTCACTTCCCATGATAATTTTCCATCGGTACAACCTTCCCAAAATCTTTGTCCATGGAGGAATGCCAAGAATGATAATTTCTAATGCCTCTGCTTCTAAGGGACCAATGTTTACTTTAGCTACTCTCTTCCTTTTTATATACTTGTAATAGCTCTTACAATCTGTTTTTAGATTGCTGGCTAGTTTACTCTCATATTCTATTTTTTCCCTTCATATCAATCTTTTGGTGGCCTTTTGCTAGTTTCTAAAACACTCCCAATCCTCAGATTTACTAATATTCTTTGCAACATTATAAGCCTCTTCTTTTAATCTAATACTCTCCTTAACCTCCTTACTAAGCCACAGATGAATCTTTCTCACTGAGTTCAATGGAATGTATTTTTGTTGAACATTTTGAATTGTTTCTTTAAATGTTTCCCACTGTTTATTTACTGCCATTCTATAATTTAATTGTTTTCGTAATCCATTACTTACAAAGTCACAAATTGCTCCACGTTGGTACCTACACCACCACTAGGTTTGCTGCAGAGATAAGCAATCCTACAGAGTTTGGGACTGGGAGTTCCTACTTTATTCAGTCATATTTTCAAAGCTTTCCTCTAAGATCAGAAATTTCAATAAAAGGTAGGGCCTAATCAGTACTATTGAGCAGTTTGCAGCAAACTATCCATGGATCTAGTTTGTGTGGGAACACTTCAGTCATGTTAATCTTTTGGAGGTTTGCAATTGTACGGAAGTGTGATATTGAAGGGTCATGCAATAACCAGACACAGCAGTGCTGTGGGGATTTCAAGGCACTTTGTGCTCTCCATTTGCAAAATCCAGAAAGGGAAAAAACTGCATTTTAATGGGTTCGCAAAAGCTTTACGAGGCATTTTGACTGTCAAAGTGCTCATGAGATACATGATACTGCATGGAGACTAAACATTCATGGTTTTCACTGCAGCTATTGTAACAGAAGGGCCTGTCACAGCATTTAACATAACTGAGTGAGAGAAACGTCACTTTCTACAGATGCTGGTTTGGATGGGTTTTTACAAACTCTTCCAGTTTTATTCAGCAGTGATTAAATGAAAAGCAAACAGCTATACCATGAAAGGATTAACAATATTATTGTATTTTAGGGCAGTGCATGGGGATCACACCATCATGTTGATCCTCCCTTTCCTATAGTCTTCAGAAGCGACGTTGCTCTGGACTGTATTCAGTTTAGTGGACACAATCTGTGTCTCCACAGGGAGTGGTTCAGGTGAATCACATTGATGCATTTAATGGGAAGCTGGATAAACACATGAGGGAGAAAGGAACAGAAGGTTCCCTTAATAAGGTGAGCTGAAGTGGGTGGTGTGGCGGAGGTGCAGGAAGGTTGGTTCGAGTGTGGAGCATAAAAGCTGGCATAGACCAGTTGGACAAAATTGCTTGTTTCTGTGCTGTAAATTCTATGTAATTCTACATAAAAATACAAGGGAAACTATTTTTTGCTCCAAAATCACTGAATTTTCTGTCATATTTGAGCCAGTTTTACAAAAGGGAAGTTGCCACCATTGTGGCTTTGAGTGGATTTATCACAATGTAATGGGTCAAAATTTACTCCCTTCACCTGGCAATCACTGGTGGGGTGGGAATAACGGTCTCAAAATTGGGCTCGTTTGTGTGACTGTCTTGTAAGTGCGGGTGAAAGGGCCTGAGGTCATAGGTGGAAGGCCCCTGGAAATATGCAAATTTTAGATTAGATCCGGTTGCAGCCTGTGCTGGGCACACTCGACCTGTTCCAGGAGTGAAGAAGCTGAACAGGCCCGGCCAAGGTAAGCTTCAAATGATTTTTGTCAGTCCCTGTGGAGCTGGAGTAATAAAATAACATGAACTGCTGCTGCTCCATGACAATTCGACACAATCCACCACCCCCCCCCGCAACACCAACTCCAACTGCATCATCTCCTCGACACAATCCTACAATGTGAATAATGCTGGAAAAATAGCTGGGCTCATGCTGTTTGTATTCAGCAGAGGGCAGTGCTTCCTAGTATGTCTGCAGCAGCCCATTTGATGAACCAACCTGCACCTCTTCTAACATTTAAGGAGGGAGGTTATTTTAGTAAATCATAGCTTAGCGATTTCTGCTAAAAAAAAATACCGCTCCCATTTTCTTTTGAATATTCTATAGCATTTACACCTCCTCTGGACCCATCCTTTGTTACCAGTTCATTGAATCACTACTGCCTTGCACCCTATCACAGTCCTTCCCTTTTGTAATTCGCCCACCCGGCTTTCCCTCCCTCTGTACTTTCTTCAAACCTCTTCCAGTTCTGATGACAGGTCATTGACCTGAAACGTTAACTCTGCTTCTCTCTGCTGCCAGACCTGCTGAGTACTTCCAGCATGTACCAATTTGATTTCTAATGGGTTTAGAATGAGTTGGTACATGTGGAGGGTAAAATTGACTTCTACAAAGACACAGCTTGGGAGGCGTGAGATTCTCCACAAAGCACACTGTGTTGGACACTGTGGTGTCTGTGAGGTTGGAGGAGTCGGCACGTTGAAAATCTGGCCCAATGTGTCCTGAACCTTCTGCATTTGTTGTCCTGTTTCATGGTACGTTATGCACTTCTTTCAAATCCAGTCTTTTAAAAATGCAGATTGTGTTAAGATGGCTGGCCCCTGTAAGTATCTTTAGATGCATTGCTGCTGAGACCCCAGTCGAGTGTAATGGAAGACCCTAGAAATGTCCTGGATCTGGAGACACCAAGCTCAGGTCTTTGATGAGAGTTTCCAGGAGACCCCGTCTGTCATGAAGTTTCTGCCCTTCCCAAAACAGTGGGGATTATTCCGGTGAAAGGGTGAAAACAGATTCTGAATGGCTGCCGTGCTATTAAGACACGCATGTTTGAAAGTCTGACTTTAGCACGCAATTTTGGACCTAATTGCTGATTCCCATAATTTTAAACACTTGCAGGTTTAGTACTTGAACGTTGATTGAACACAATTTTCCTGGAGCAGTATATGTGGGCTCCACTCACCCACTCCCACTGAAGATGTGGAGTGCACCGGCTACCCACTTTCAGCATGGCTCAAGAACCAAGGGAGACAGTGCACAGGTTCTCAGATATAGTACTGGAGGACCTGGTGGAGGAGGGATGTCCTGTACCCGCAGAGGAGTCGTTCACCTCACCCTCCTGTCCCTCCTGCCCCTCTCCCCTCCAGCAGCTGGTGCTGCTCTGTCAGGCCTCATGTCCTCCACCCATTCCTCCTGCAGACCAAGGGGAATCCCTAACAAGATGCCCATGACCAAGCACTCCCTTTCTCCTGGTGACTCCTATAAGGTAGAGTAGCACAGTACTCACTCGCTTTTGGTGAAGTCCTCAGATAATTTCCAGAAGAAATCTTGATCGAATGTCAGTGCAGTGTTGACGTAGTTTCCCAGGAAGTCTCCCGTTGTGTTTCAAAAATCCTCTTCAAACATCCAGCAGTAAGGAAATAGTAAGAGATGATACGCCTTTAGCACTTGATGTTTATGGAGGATATGACTTGTTTACTCCTGATCAACTGGTTGCCTTTCAGAGAAGGCATTGGTACAAGTGCCAGCCACCAAAATGCTGTGCACGTCCTTAATGAACACCGTGATCTTGTCGTGGAGGTGCCACACTCCTGACCATACAATGGAGTGAAGGTTATTGATGAAGCAGCTCAGGTGATTGGGCAGAGGACAATTTCCTGATGAATTCCTGCAGCAACATCCTGGGGCTGCCAAGATTGGCCTTGGACAATCAATACCCATCTTCCTTTGTGTCAAGTAGGACTCCAGCCTCAGGAGGGTTTTCCCCTCTGACCTCCACTGACCTCAGTTTTGCTTGGGCTGTTAGATGTTAGTTGTTTTCGGCGGAGACCAGGGGGCTGCTGGGTAAGTAAAACCCTATATATTTGGGCCGTTTAAAATAACTTGCCTTTCATTGCAGCAGCTTATTCGGGAGCAGAGAGTGCGAGCGAGTGATCAGCTGGGAAGGTCAGTTTCAAAGTAAACTTAAATTTCCTTTTGTTTTCGGCGGAGACCAGGGGGCTGCTGGGTAAGTAAAACCCTATATATTTGGGCCGTTTAAAATAACTTGCCTTTCATTGCAGCAGCTTATTCGGGAGCAGAGAGTGCAAGCGAGTGATCAGCTGGGAAGGTCAGTTTCAAAGTAAACTTAATTTCCTTTTGTTTTCGGTGGAGACCAGGGGGCTGCTGGGTAAGTAAAACCCTATATATTTGGGCCGTTTCTGAACCTGAGACACTACACGGGTAGTGTCTCCCACCCGCCCTCCTCCTCTAACCAAAAAAAAAAACTCGGTGGTGTGTAGATAAGGTAAGTCTTTATCTATTTCTCTTTTTTTTTATCGTGTGATTGGTAAAAACTTTTCGTTCCTTTTTCATTTAACTAAGTTAAGCTTAAGATTAAAAATGGCAGGAGATCTCAGACCCGTGTCATGCTCCTCTTGCTCAATGTGGGAGCTCAGGGACACGGCTGATGTCCCTGGCTCCTTCACGTGCAGGGTGTGTCCAGCTGCAGCTCTTGTTAGACCGCATGACGGCTCTGGAGCTGCGGATGGACTCACTTTGGAGCATGCGCGATGCTGAGGAGGTCGTGGATAGCACGTTTAGCGAATTGGTCACACCGCAGATTAGGATTGCTGAGGGAGAAAGGGAATGGGTGACCAAAAGGCAGAGAAAGAGCAGAAAGGCAGCGCAGGAGTCCCCTGTGGTCATCTCCCTCCAAAACAAGTATACCATTTTGGATACTGTTGAGGGAGATGGCTCACCAGGGGAAGGCAGCAGGAGCCAGGTTCATGGCACCGTGCTGGCTCTGCTGTTCGGAAGGGCGGGACAAAGAGTGGAAGGGCTATAGTCATCGGGGATTCGATTGTAAGGGGAGTAGATAGGCGGTTCTGTGGTCGAAAACGAGACTCCCGAATGGTATGTTGCCTCCCAGGTGCACAGGTCAGGGATGTCTCAGATCGGCTGCAGAACATTCTGAAGGGGGAGGGTGAACAGCCAGTTGTCATTGTGCACGTAGGCACCAATGATATCGGTAAAAAACGGGATGAGGTCCTACAAGCAGAATTTAGGGAGTTAGGAGCCAAGTTAAAAAGTAGGACCTCAGAGGTAATAATCTCAGGATTGCTACCAGTGCCACGTGATAGTCAGAGTAGAAATGAAAGAATAGTCAGGATGAATGCGTGGCTTGAGAGATGGTGCAGGAAGGAGGGGTTCAGATTTTTGGGACATTGGGACCGGTTCTGGGGGAGGTGGGACTATTACAAATTGGACGGTCGACACCTGGGCTGGACTGGAACCAATGTCCTTGGGAGTGCTTTTGCTAATGCTGTTCGGGAGGGTTTAAACTAATGTGGCAGGGGGATGGGAACCAAATGAGGAGGTCAGTGGACAGTAAGGAGGTAGTAACGAAAGCCTGTAAGGAACTAGATAATGAAGTCATTTGACTAAGGGGAAGAGTAGGCAGGGAGCAGATGATGAACGCAAAGGGACTGGTGGTCTGAGGTGCATTTGTTTTAATGCAAGAAGTGTAGTAGGTAAGGCAGATGAACTTAGGGCTTGGATTAGTACCTGGGAGTATGATGTTATTGCTATTACTGAGACTTGGTTGAGGGAAGGGCATGATTGGCAACTAAATATCCCAGGATATCGATGCTTCAGGCGGGATAGAGAGGGAGGTAAAAGGGGTGGAGGAGTTGCATTACTGGTCAAAGAGGATATCACAGCTGTGCTGAAGGAGAGCACTATGGAGGACTCGAGCAGTGAGGCAATATGGGCAGAACTCAGAAATAGGAAGGGTGCGGTAACAATGTTGGGGCTGTACTACAGGCCTCCCAACAGTGAGCGTGAGATAGAGGTACAAATATGTAAACAGATTATGGAAAGATGTAGGAGCAACAGGGTGGTGGTGATAGGAGATTTTAATTTTCCCAACATTGACTGGGATTCACTTAGTGTTAGAGGTCTAGATGGAGCAGAATTTGTCAGGAGCATCCAGGAGGGTTTTCTAGAGCAGTATGTAAATAGTCCAACTCGGGAAGGGGCCATACTGGACCTGGTGTTGAGGAATGAGCCGGGCCAGGTGGTTGAAGTTTCAGTAGGGGACTACTTTGGGAATAGTGATCACAATTCCGTAAGCTTTAAAATACTCATGGACAAAGACGAGAGTGGTCCTAAAGGGAGAGTGCTAAATTGGGGGAAGGCCAACTATACCAAAATTCGGCAGGAGCTGGGGAATGTAGATTGGGAGCAGCTGTTTGAAGGTAAATCCACATTTGATATGTGGGAGGCTTTTAAAGAGAGGTTGATTCGCGTGCAGGAGAGACATGTTCCTGTGAAAATGAGGGATAGAACTGGCAAGATTAGGGAACCATGGATGACAGGTGAAATTGTGAGACTAGCTAAGAGGAAAAGGAAGCATACATAAGGTCTAGGTGGCTGAAGAAAGACGAAGCTTTGAAAGAATATCGGGATTGTAGGACCAATCTGAAACGAGGAATTAAGAGGGCTAAAAGGGGTCATGAAATATCTTTAGCAAACAGGGTTAAGGAAAATCCCAAAGCCTTTTATTCATATATAAGGAGCAAGAGGGTAACTAGAGAAAGGATTGGCCCACTCAAAGACAAAGGAGGAAAGTTATGCGTAGAGTCAGAGAAACTGGGTGAGCTTTTAAACGAGTACTTTGCATCGGTATTCACCGAGGAGAGGGACATGACGGATGTTGAGGTTAGGGACAGATGTTTGATTATTCTAGGTCAAGTCGGCATAAGGAGGGAGGAAGTGTTGGGTATTCTAAAAGGCATTAAGGTGGACAAGTCCCCAGGTCCGGATGGGATCTATCCCAGGTTACTGAGAGAAGCGAGAAAGGAAATAGCTGGGGCCTTAACAGATATCTTTGCAGCATCCTTAGACACGGGTGAGGTCCCGGAGGACTGGAGAATTGCTAATGTTGTCCCCTTGTTTAAGAAGGGTAGCAGGGAAAATCCAGGTAATTATAGACCGGTGAGCCTGACGTCAGTGGTAGGGAAGCTGCTGGAGAAGTTACTGAGGGATAGGATCTATTCCCATCTGGAAGAAAATGGGCTTATCAGTGATAGGCAACATGGTTTTGTGCAGGGAAGGTCATGTCTTACCAACTTAATAGAATTCTTTGAGGAAGTGACAAAGTTGATTGATGAGGGAAGGGCTGTAGATGTCATATACATGGACTTCAGTAAGGCGTTTGATAAGGTTCCCCATGGTAGGCTGATGGAGAAAGTGAAGTCGCATTGGGTCCAGGGTGTAGTAGCTAGATGGATAAAGAACTGGCTGGGCAACAGGAGACAGAGAGTAGCAGTGGAAGGGAGTTTCTCAAAATGGAGACGTGTGACCAGTGGTGTTCCACAGGGATCCGTGCTGGGACCACTGTTGTTTGTGATATACATAAATGATTTGGAGGAAAGTATAGGTGGTCTGATTAGCAAGTTTGCAGACGACACTAAGATTGGTGGAGTAGCAGATAGTGAAGGGGACTGTCAGAGAATACAGCAGAATATAGATAGACTGGAGAGTTGGGCAGAGAAATGGCAGATGGAGTTCAATCAGGGCAAATGCGAGGTGATGCATTTTGGAAGATCCAATTCAAGAGTGAACTATACAGTAAATGGAAAAGTTCTGGGGAAAATTGATGTACAGAGAGATTTGGGTGTTCAGGTCCATTGTTCCCTGAAGGTGGCAACGCAGGTCAATAGAGTGGTCAAGAAGGCATACGGCATGCTTTCCTTCATCGGACGGGGTATTGAGTTCAAGAGTTGGCAAGTCATGTTACAGTTGCATAGGACTTTGGTTCGGCCACATTTGGAATACTGCGTGCGTTCTGGTCGCCACATTACCAAAAGGATGTGGATGCTTTGGAGAGGGTGCAGAGGAGGTTCACCAGGATGTTGCCTGGTATGGAGGACGCTAGCTATGAAGAGAGGTTGAGTCGATTAGAATTATTTTCATTAGAAAGATGGAGGTTGAGGGGGGACCTGATTGAGGTGTACAAAATCATGAGAGGTATAGACAGGTTGGATAGCAAGAAGCTTTTTCCCAGAGTGGGGGATTCAATTACTAGGGGACACGAGTTCAAAGTGAAAGGGGAAAAGTTTAAGGGGGATATGCGTGGAAAGTTCTTTACGCAGAGGGTGGTGGGTGCCTGGAACGCGTTGCCAGCGGAGGTGGTAGACGCGGGCACGATAGCGTCTTTTAAGATGTATCTAGATAGATACATGAATGGGCAGGAAGTAAAGAGATACAGACCCTTAGAAAATAGGCGTCATGTTTAGATAGAAGATCTGGATCGGCACAGGCTTGGAGGGCCGAAGGGCCTGTTCCTGTGCTGTAATTTTCTTTGTTCTTTGTTCTTTATGTCATCCTCATCTGCAAGTTACGGCAGCAGTGACTACACTACAAAAAATACTTCATTGGCTGTGAATCGATTTGGGACTCCCTAAGGTCGGGAAAGGTGCTATAGAAATGCAAGTCTTTCTTCCATTTAATAATGCCTGATGTTGATGGCAGCTATCCTCAGCTCTCTAACTCTAGATCATATGAGTCTCACAGTACTTTATCTGTTTGTCCATTGAGTTCTGCCATTCACACAGGTCCTAACTCCGATTTCACATGAGATTCTTGAGCCACTTACCAGGGAAGAGGAGGAGCTGAGGTAAAGGCTGGCTCCGGTCTGCAAATGAAACCCGACCCGAGCACGACAGAACCCCATCCGACCCCGAGCCCAGCCCGGCCCCAGTCCTTCCATTTTCTCCTGCGCCCTACCCGACCCAACCTGACCATCAGTTAACCTACCTTCTGTTTTTCACTTTGTTCCTTACCTGCACAGCTTAAAAGAACTGTAACAAAACCACCTTTAAAGTCCAAAAAGTAAATTAACATTAAAGTCACTTACCTGAGGTGGTGATAGAGCGTGTCCGATCCGATCCGACCCGACCCCGAATGCCAGACTCGGAAGAGCGATCCGACCCGACCCGAACCAAACCCGACATATCGGGTTCGGGTCGGGTAGCAGGCCTTTAAGCTGACGTGGTTTTCCCATTGCCTTCCTTTTGGTTTTAATCTTCAGAGCACTTTCTCCCAGGTGGGCTGCAACCGAAGCTAAAGAGGCCCATCCACCCTACACAATGGGGGTGGGAGGGAGCACCCATTGATGCAGGTTTCACCACTGGATGTCAATTCAGTATTCAGAGCTGGTGCTAGTCGGGACTATCTGGAGTGGGGTCCAAACCCAACCTTTCTGACTCAGGCGGGAATGCTGTCACTCAGTCAGAGGTCACTCTATCTGACACAAGTCAGGATTGGCAGGACAGTCAATAAGCAGAGGGAAGATGAAGAATTTTTTTTAGGGTAGTGAGTTGCTGTGATCTGGAAGATCTGCACTGCCTGGAAGGGTGGTGGAAGCAGATTCAATGGGAACTTTCAAAGGGGAATTGGATAAATACTTGAGAAGGAAACATTTTCAGGCTGCAGGGATAGGAGCACGGGGGAGTGGGCTTAACTGGATAGCTCTATCAAAGCACTGGCGCAGGCACAATGGGCCGAATGGCCTCCTTCTGTGAATATCTGGCTGGATTTCACCCAGTATTTGGAGACCATATTCTACTGTCCACTCGCGAGGGATGGTCTGAAGGGGGACTTGAACCCTTCATCTTCGGAATTCAAGGCGGGAATGCTGGTACTAAGACAAACATTCAGTTCAAATTATCAGGACGTTGATTCAACGCAGCTAAACAGGGAGAAAACCGGGTGAATGTTGAGCATTCATATGGTGAACACATGGTGGCGCTGTCAACAAGGAGATCAGGCCCCATGGTGATGGAGTTCAGTCATCCCTGTGCCAATCCTGCCAGTGGTGGCAAGCTTCACCGGCGGCTGCACGCAGTCGCAAACAGTGGGTCTCCGTAACCTTGAGCTCATCCAAAACTCTGCTGCCCATGTCCCAACCCGCACCAAGTCCTGTTCACCCACATCCCCTGTACCCGCTGACCTGGTTAGGCCACTCCTCGATTTTAAAATTCTCATCCTTGTTTTCAAATCCCTCCACAGCCTCACCCCTCCCTATCCATGTAATCTCCTCCAGCCCAACAACCCTCTGGGGTATCTGCGCTCCTCTAATTCTGACCTCTTGAGCATCCTTGATTTCAATCGCTCCACCATTGGTGGACGTGCCTTCAGTTGCCTGGACCCGAAACTCTGGAATTCCCTCCCTAAACCTCTCCACCTCACTTTCCTCTCTTCAGAGGCTCCTTAAAACCTACCTCTCTGACCAAATCTGTCCAAATGTTTCCTTACGTGGTTTGGTATCAAATTTTGTTTGATAACGCTCCTGTGAAGCAGATTGGGATGTTTTATTATCTGAAAGGTGCTATATCAATGCAAAATTGTTGTTATTGTCATCTGTTGCTGGCCACACAGTGGGGAATGCTGGGTCTGCTGCTCACTAATTTCCTTCCATTGAGCTGAACGTCATGAGCAGAGAGCCTGGAATTTCCAATAGCTGCTTCCCGAGGATTCCCACAGTCTGTGTGAACTCAGAAGGTGGTCCCAGTGAAGAAATCAGTCACGATGCAGAATGCAAGACTGGTCCCAGTTAACATCAGGATGCTTGCTGCCTCTATTAGTAATTTTAATCTAACCTGCCCATTGACAAACCCCATGGGATTAGTTGCTTTCCTTTTGGAGGACAGCCCATTAGAATGCAGGTCCTCCAGAATATTGGTCCAAGTAAGTGTCGATTGTTGCAAAGTCCCTTCGACCTATATGCTTGTCTCTCCAGGCTCAGGTTATCAACTTGTCCGATTTTACTGTGAAGATCCATTCCTCTCATGGGACTCTAATCTTACCTCTTAACCTTGCCCCCCTAAAGTTACTAGGAAACTATGTTTTGCATCCCTCCACTGAGCTCATTATTATTGGAACAGATATGGCCTAGAAATTCACACCGGTTTCTCAGGCATAAAACGGGCACCTAAGCTTCCAATATGGTGGATGGATGCGCAGGCTTATTGCGAGTCCAAAGTGCTGCACTGGCTGTATTACAAAAGCACAAAAAGAGGCATCCAGGGCACAGACAGGCATGAGGTCTGTTGTAAAACTGGGCTGCCCAAAACGCAGCCTGCACCAGGCTAACAGCTTTCACGGAAACAGGGTCCACAAGTGGCCTGAGCAGCTGGAGGCCACCACCAAAAAAGGTAAGTCTGTCATAAAATGCTTTCCTGAATGCGGAGCCGAGAGGAACGGGAGCTGGAATCCTCCTCCCTGTTTAGCAGGACTGAAGACTGTTGCTGCCTCCCACTCAATCCCCTCCCCAATTCTCGCAGTCAACCCCTTCCTCCTGGACACTTTCTTACATCTTTGTCGACTCTCACCCTCCAGTGATTTGATGTGGCCCCATTCCAGGATATCTCTGCAGTAACAACTGCCAGGACCTTACTGGGACAAGTGCTCACCTCATGTGGGTCTGCCAAAGCAAATCAATTCTGATCAAAGTCCCCACTTTACTGCAAAGGTTACATATGAATCTAATGGGAACAACAACAACTTCTATTTAACATAATAAAACATCCCAAGGTGCTTTACAGGAGCATTACAAAACAAATTATGATACTGAGCCACACAAGGAGATAGTAGGTCAGATGACCAAAAACTTAGTCAAAGAGGTAGGTTTTCAGGAGTGTCTTAAAGTAGGAAAGTGAGGTGGAGAGGCGGAGAGGTTTATTTCAGAGCTTGGGGCCTAAGGGACTGAAGGCACAGCCACCAATGGTGGAGCGATTAAAATCAGGGATCTGTAAGAGGCCGGAATTAGAGGAGTGCAGATATCTCGGAGGGTTGTGGGACTGGAGGAGATGACAGAGATCGGGAGGGGGGGTGAGGCCATGGAGGGATTTGAAAAGAAGGATGAGAATTTTAAAATCAAGATGTTGCTTGACCGGGAGCCAATGTAGATCATCGAGTACAGGGGTGACAGGGGAATGGGACTTAGGCTGGGTAAAGACAGAGGCAGCAGAGTTTTGGATGAGCTCAAATTTACGCAGAATAGAATGTGGGAGACCAGCCAGGGGTGCTTTGGAATAGTCAAGTCTAGAGATAACTAAGGTATGAATGAGGATTTCAACAGCAGATGAGCTGAGACAGGGTGGAAATTGGTGGTCTTAGTCATGTTACAAATATGAGGTCGGAAGCTCATCGCGTAGCCAAATGTAACACCAAGGTTGCGAACAGACTGTTTTAATCTCAGACTGTTGGCAGGGAGGGGGAGGGGGTCAGGTCGATAGCTAGGGAACGGAGTTTGGAGTGAGGGCTGAAAACAATGGCTTCAGCCTTCCCAATATTTAATTGGAGGAAATTTCTGCTCATCCAGTACTGGATGTTGGATAAGCAGTCTGATAATTTAGCAAGAGTGGAGGAGTGGAGAGAGGCGGTGGTGAGGTAGGGCTGAGTGTCGACAGTTCACATGCTGAATAAACCATATTCCCTGCCATTCTCAATCATCTGGAATGACAGAAAGAGCCAATCATACTTTGTTGGAATAAAGGGCAATGCTCACGAGCTGAAGTTTCCATTGGTCTGGCCAGAAGATTCACACCTCCCTCCTGCAGGCGGTTGAATTTTGAGCAACTCTCTGCTATGGTCACAGACGACCTGGTAGAGGGAGCCCATGAGACAAAAAAAAAAGGAAATTGCTCACGATGTGCTGAATGATACACTCCCGCATTGATCGGAAAGAAATCGACAAAAGGCATTGGACAGTGGGAGGAACAGGGATGGTGACAGGATTATACAACAACTATTTGCATTTATATAGCACCTATAAGGCAGTAAAATACCCCAAGGCATTTTTTAAACACAGTGCCCCTTAGATAGGATAATGGCTGCACTGCCCTGATGATTCAGGCAATAAAGTCCAATCAGAGAGCATGTACGGCCCATTAATGATCTGAAGTTTTAGAGCTTTCTGAGGCTCTAAATGAGTCTGTGAAGGACGTACACTGCGGTATTTAGGATAATCTTTTGCATGAATTATCTTGGGTTTTGGAAGACTCAACATCAATTGCCCTGAGGCTCAAATAGACACCACGTTAATGTAATAGCAACCAGAGAGCATCAGTCACCAAGATGATGTATATTCACCCTAATGAGAGAGAGGACACAGCCTATACATATCCCGGTCAATAGAGAGTGTGGACAATATTAATCAGCCAACCACTCCACATCTAGGCAAGAAAAGGCGGGTATGATTTGGGGTAGAAAACAGCCGTCAGAACATTTGTTCTACTCCCAAGCTTTAGGAATGAAAATACTATAAGCAAGGTGAATATTGCTATGAATGTGGGAGATTATAGACCCACATAAAACATCAGACTCTTGGTATTATGGTAAAGAGAGGTCTGACCTCACATTATCATTCGGGATCAATATTGTCTGCAATGAAAATGCATTGCATGAAGAGAATAAGAAAATATATGGTGTCCACACAAACAGCGTGGAAGAGGAATTGACAACCTGTGGGATTATACGACATCAATCAGCTAAAGTCTGGATGGTAACTCAGTCTTTACTGAGCAGATCATGGTTGTGATAATCTACTGCCAAGTCCTGATGATTAACAGTGAGTTACTCACTGTTGATCGGATGTCCACCAAAGCTACTAAGTATCATCACCTCATTCCATGACAATATGAAAGGCACAATTCAACATGGTGGCTCCTCATCAGAGCCCTTTCCTATCCTGAGTGGTGTGAAACAGGGCTGTGTTCTCGCACCCACACTTTTTGGGATTTTCTTCTCCCTGCTGCTTTCACATGCGTTCAAATCCTCTGAAGAAGGAATTTTCCTCCACACAAGATCAGGGGGCAGGTTGTTCAACCTTGCCCGTCTAAGAGCGAAGTCCAAAGTACGGAAAGTCCTCATCAGAGAACTCCTCTTTGCTGACGATGCTGCTTTAACATCTCACACTGAAGAATGCCTGCAGAGTCTCATCGACAGGTTTGCGTCTGCCTGCAATGAATTTGGCCTAACCATCAGCCTCAAGAAAACGAACATCATGGGGCAGGATGTCAGAAATGCTCCATCCATCAATATTGGCGACCACGCTCTGGAAGTGGTTCAAGAGTTCACCTACCTAGGCTCAACTATCACCAGTAACCTGTCTCTAGATGCAGAAATCAACAAGCGCATGGGTAAGGCTTCCACTGCTATGTTCAGACTGGCCAAGAGAGTGTGGGAAAATGGCGCACTGACACGGAACACAAAAGTCCGAGTGTATCAGGCCTGTGTCCTCAGTACCTTGCTCTACGGCAGCGAGGCCTGGACAACGTATGCCAGCCAAGAGCGACGTCTCAATTCATTCCATCTTCGCTGCCTTCGGAGAATACTTGGCATCAGGTGGCAGGACTATATCTCCAACACAGAAGTCCTTGAAGCGGCCAACATCCCCAGCTTATACACACTACTGAGTCAGCGGCGCTTGAGATGGCTTGGCCATGTGAGCCGCATGGAAGATGGCAGGATCCCCAAAGACACATTGTACAGCGAGCTCGCCACTGGTATCAGACCCACCGGCCGTCCATGTCTCCGTTATAAAGACGTCTGCAAACGCGACATGAAATCGTGTGACATTGATCACAAGTCGTGGGAGTCAGTTGCCAGCATTCGCCAGAGCTGGCGGGCAGCCATAAAGACAGGGCTAAATTGTGGCGAGTCGAAGAGACTTAGTAGTTGGCAGGAAAAAAGACAGAGGCGCAAGGGGAGAGCCAACTGTGCAACAGCCCCAACAAACAAATTTCTCTGCAGCACCTGTGGAAGAGCCTGTCACTCCAGAATTGGCCTTTATAGCCACTCCAGGCGCTGCTTCACAAACCACTGACCACCTCCAGGCGCGTATCCATTGTCTCTCGAGATAAGGAGGCCCAAAAGAAAGAAAAAAAAGAAAGAACTTTGGTACCAGAATCTCCTTTTATAATGAAAAACTGTTTCCTCATCCATTTGGAAACAGATGTGTTCATCGGTTGGAATTATATGATACCCCTAAATGGGTGCCAAGGTGGTTCCTGCATGTTCCATCTATTGATTATAGTGATCTTATTTATCCATATGTACCAGTGGAGGAGGGAATGAAGTCATGAAGTTGAGTTAATCAGCAGGGGTATCAGACTGAGGGCTGAGTGTCATGGATAGTATATGACATTTGGATCAACATTATCAAAGGCACCACGAGGGAGAACGTTGAACATTGGCAATTATTTAATCGCTTTTTGTCATCCCTGGAATTGGGGGTGTTTTTTGCATCATTAATTTTGCTGTTAAAATGTAAAAAGATTAACTGTTGGAAATAATTCACAGGATGGCAAATTGTAGGATGTTGAGAACACACGCCAATCATGTTTGAGGTAAAATCTTGATCTTAAAAAAAAAAAGACAACGAAATTGAAAAGTCACACAGATGTACAAGCATTCCTCTCAACAGGCTCAAACTGGAGAAGTCTGCAAGAAGGATACCTTAAATCAGGAAAACAATCTTCCCAATAACAATTCAGGTACAAATATCAGAAGAATACTGCAGACAGCGTGCAACAAGAGGTGTAAAACTCAAGACCACTTAAACTGGGACAGAGGAGTGGATGGATTTCACTCAGAGGGAGAGCAAGCAGAACATTAAATCATTCTAAATAAACTTAGAGTTTAAAGTAACCGGAGCTTCTACTTCACTCAGTTCTTGAGTCAGAACAAAGTCTGAATGAACGCCCCAGACAAGTTGACAATTGACTGGGGCTTGATGATGTGATTGTCCCAGATGGGCTAGTTGTTCCCAGATGATAATTACATAGTATGGATTCACCACCTTTGAGTCAAGGCGTTTCAAACCATTCCTCATGGCTCAGACCCAATGGGGGAAATATGGTTCTTTAAACTGCTTCCAGGGTCTGCATGTATCCCTTGAGCCAGAGTGAGATAATTCAACGGGTGGTGTGGTCAGAACCTTCTCCAGCTCCAATACCATACCTGAAGACTTACACTCTTCTCATCTGGCAATGTCCCTCAGCATTGTGTCTGCTTTGTTAATTGGCATGTTGTTATTATTGGGCAAACCAAGAATAGTGTTTTATCACTTGTACATTTCTTTCATCCTCTCCGCATTTCATCGAGCACATTAAGGAAGCCCCCTGTTTATTATTCCAATGTGGAAAAATTACACCTGTATTGAATTTCATCAGCAAACTACTTGAACACCTGGGAGTATGTCGGCTCTTTACTGCTTCATGCACCCATGCCCCAGTATCATCACATCTGAAGTTAAGTTTCTTCACTCCAATGCCCTCCTACCTTGATCATCTTCATTGCGATCTCTTCCCCCTCTCGTGTTTGGCCCTTTGTTCTTCCCCTGCCTTCCCGCCTTTGTACTTCCTTATAAACTGAAATCTCAGACATTTTCCAGTTAACTTTGTTTCTCTCTCCACAGGTGCTGCCTGACCTGTTGAGTATTCCAGCATTTTCTGTTTTGATTTCGATTTTCCAGCATCTGCAGTTGAGCAGCTCTTATAGTTTAATTGTGAAAGACAGTCTTGTATTTACACAGCACCTTTCACCACCTGTGTCCTAAACCACCATACAGCCAATAAAGTACCATGTGAAATGTAGCAGCTGTTCTAGAGTTGGTAAAGAGGCAGCCAATATTTGCACAGCAAGCTCCCACAAACAAATCTGTTTGAGGTTTTGGACAGGACATCGATGAGAACCCTCCTAAACCCATGTTCTGTGTATACAACAACCCACATTTACATAGCACCTTTTTAACATTGGAAAGCATCCCAAAGTGCTTCACAGCAGCATCATAGCGTCACAACGGCACAGGAGGAGGCCACTCAGCCCACCGAGTCCCTGCCGGAAATATTGGCCAGGACAGTGGGGATAACCTCCTTACTCTTTTACATCCACCCACGCAGGCAAATGGGGCCTCGGTTTAATGGCCCACCCAAAAGACGGCAAACAAAATTTCAGAGCAAGTCGCGTAAGGAGCTATTAGGGCAGGTGACCAAAAGCTTGGTCAAAGAGATGGGTTTTAAGGAGGGTCTTAGAGGAGGAAAGCGAGGCGGAGAGGTTTAGGGAGGGAATTCCGGAGCTTAGGGACCAGGCAGCAGAAGACATGATGCCAATGGTGGAGCGATTAAAATCAGGGATGCGCAAAAGGCCAGAATTGGAAGAGTGCAGTTAACTGGTTGTGGAGGAGATTACAGAGATAGGGAGGGGCGAGGCCATGGAGGGGTTTGAAAACAAGGATGCAAATGTTAAAATCGACGCGTTGCTTAACCCTCGATCAGTAACAATCAGGCCTCCGCCCCTGGGGCACTCTGATAAACATCCCCCTAACTATAACCCACTCTGAAGTCATTTCTTAGCCATCTTATTTCTTAAGCACGTTATACCCATGAGACGCAATGTCTTAATCGGCAGCCTTTCATGCATTACATCCGACCAGTAATTCTTGTCTGCACTGATAAATACAATATTGAAGGTCTCCTTAGCGATCCAGCCACACTTTTGAGTTAAAGCTGCAGAATATTAAAAAATCGGAACCTGCAAATGAGCCAACGATTGTAGGTTACCTTACACACACACCTTCCCTTCACTGTCCTATTCTGGCTGAATGTGTGAGCATTTTACAAAGTTACGGTTCAGGGGATGAGGAATACGTTCAAACCAGTTCGCCTCCAGATTCAGTGTCACTTCGCTTTACAGACCGAGTGTTTCCAGTATGAGATATTCGGTATTACCATTACTCCGGCTCCAAGGAGCTCTCTCCCAGTCAGACTGGAGTCTCCGTGCGCCCTGATTTGGAACTGTGAAATCAGGCTCAATACACTGAAAACACTCGGGGGGCGTCCATCAGCATCTGTGAAGGAAACAAAATAAAAACAAGAAATGCTGGAACCACTCAGCAGGTCTGGCAGCATCTGTGGAAAGAGAAGCAGAGTTCACGTTACAGGTCAGTGACCCTTCATCGGAACAAAACATGTTAGTGCCTTAAGCTGTAACACTGCAGCAGAACTGTTCCAATTTCAGGCTTGCAGCGTCTACTGTCTGGTGATTTGTAATTAAATCAACTGAGCAAACTATTGTTTCCAGACAGTGATTCTGTTGGCCTGATGCAATTGGCCAGGAAGGATTAAAGCCAGTATGTCCAGTTTGATTGGTTAAGCTTATAAATGAGTGTAACCAATCCGTTGAGCACCTGCGGTGAATCACCGGTTTGTTTATAAAAAACAGTTTGTGGCACAGAGTGACCAGGAGAGTGGATAACAGGGCACAGAGTGACCAGGAGAGTGGATAACTGCACAGAGTGACCAGGAGTCTGGATAACAGTGCACAGAGTGACCAGGAGTCTGGATAACAGTGCACAGAGTGACCAGGAGAGTAGATAACTGCACAGAGTGACCAGGAGAGTGGATAACTGCACAGAGTGACCAGGAGTCTGGATAACAGTGCACAGAGTGACCAGGAGTCTGGATAACAGTGCACAGAGTGACCAGGAGTCTGGATAACAGTGCACAGAGTGACCAGGAGTCTGGATAACAGTGCACAGAGTGACCAGGAGTCTGGATAACAGTGCACAGAGTGACCAGGAGTCTGGATAACAGTGCACAGAGTGACCAGGAGTCTGGATAACATTGCACAGAGTGACCAGGGGTCTGGATAACATTGCACAGAGTGACCAGGAGAGTGGGTAACAGTGCACAGAGTGACCAGGAGAGTGGGTAACAGTGCACAAAGTGACCAGGAGTCTGGATAACAGTGCGGAGAGTGACCAGGAGTCTGGATAACAGTGCGGAGAGTGACCAGGAGTCTGGATAACAGTGCGGAGAGTGACCAGGAGACTGGATAACAGTGCGGAGAGTGACCAGGAGACTGGATAACAGTGCGGAGAGTGACCAGGAGACTGGATAACAGTGCGGAGAGTGACCAGGAGACTGGATAACAGTGCGGAGAGTGACCAGGAGACTGGATAACAGTGCGGAGAGTGACCAGGAGACTGAATAACAGTGCAGAGTGACCCGGAGACTGGATAACAGTGCGGAGAGTGACCAGGAGACTGAATAACATTCACGTAAATACAATGTCTAAATTTGTGGATGACACTAAATTTGGGGGTGCAGCTAATACTGTGAAAGATTGTGACAAATTACAAGAAGTGATTAATAAACTTGCAGAATGGATGATTAATTGGCAAATTAATTTCAATACAGATAAATGTGAGGTGGTGTGTTTTGGTAGGAACAATAAGGTGGCTTGGATAATAAATGTCTAAATGGGCTGGAGGAGCAGAGGAATCGAGGCCACAGAAACACAAATCACTAAAACTAGTAATGCAGATTAATAAGGCCTTTAAAAAAAAAACAAGAAAAACAAGCACTAGGTTTTATTCCTAGAGGGACAGAATTGAAAAACCAGGGAAGTCATGGTTAACTTGTATAGAACCTTGGTTGGACCACGATTGGAGCACAGTGAACAGTTTTGGTCTCGATATTATAAAAATATAAATGCACTGGAAGAGATGCAAAAAAGATTCACAAGGACAATAGTAGAACGGAGAGGTTTTAACTATCAGGACAGACTGAATAGGCTGGGGTTTTTTTCTCAAAAAGGGAAGGGTAAGAGGTGATCTGAGCGAGGTCTTTAGATCAATGAAAGGGTTTGATAGAGTTAACTGGAGATGTTTCCAGTTGTAGGGGATTCAAAAACGAGGGACCCTAAATATAAGAATGTCACTAATAAATCCAATACAGAATTCAGGAGAAACTCTTAGCCAATGAACAGCAAGAATGTGGAACTTGCCCCATAGGAAATAGTTGAGTCAAGTAACAAAGATGTACTTAAGGAGAAGCAAGATAAACACATAGGGGAGAGAGGAACAGATGGATATGCTGAGGGGGTTAGATGAAGAGGTGTGGGAGGAGACTTGTGTGGAGCATATAAACCAGCATCAAACAATCGGGCCGAATGGCTTCATTCTGAGCTGTAAACAGTAACTTGCCGTTCTACTATGTGACCAAAAATCAAGAGAATGTTGTAATGAGTGGCTGGTGGTCTGAACAATATTATACTGAGTGACCCAGTGGCTGGGCATCATTCTACTGAAGGAAAATGCAAAATACAGCGGATGCTGGAAATACTCGGCAGGTCAAGCGGCATCTGTGGAGAGAGGTAATGTTTCAGGTCTGTGACTTTTCATTGGAACTGCAAACAGTTAGAGATGAAGGAGGTTTTAAGAAGTACAGGGGGAGGAGGGGAGAGAGCAAAAGGGAAGGTGGGCAATAGAGTAGAAGGCAGGAGTGATTAAATGGCAAAAGCGATGATGGTGCACGGCAAAAGGAGATGGTAATGGGACAAGTAAAGAAACAGAACATGGGTCTTGAGAATGTGAAAAGCAGAATGACCAACAACCACAGCCATCTGAAAAAATGTTCAATGGAGGATTCCCTCCTCCGTGGTTAACAGGGCCCTCAACTGTCTCTGTTCCATTTCCTGCACTTCTGCTCCCACCCCTTCCCCTCCCTCCCAGAACAAGGTTTCCCGTGTCCTCACCTTCCACCCCACCAGTTTGCACATTCAACAGATCATCCTTCATCATTTCCACCATCTCTAGTATGATGCCATTACCAAACACATCTTCCCCTCCTCTTTCAGCATTCTGAAGGGACTGCTCCCTCCACGATACCCTGGTCCACTCCTCAGTCCATGAGAAGTGCAGCAGAGTATGCCAGGAGCAGCACCAGACATACCTAAAAATTAAATGCCAACCTGGTGAGGCTACAACACAGAACAACATGCATGATAAACAGCAGAAGCAGAATGTGATAAAACTAAGCGACCCCACAACCAATGGATCAGATCTGAGCTCTGCAGTCCTGCCACATCCTGTTGTGAACTTTGATGGACAATTAAACAACTAACAGGAGAAGGAGGCTCCACAAATATCCCCATCCTCAATGATGGGGGAGCCCAACACATCAGTGCAAAAGATAAGGCGGAAGCATTTGCAACAATCTTTAGCCAGCAGTGTCGAGTGGATGATCCAGCTCGGCTTCTTCCTTAGGTCCCCAGCATCACAGATACCAGTCTTCAACCAAGTCAGTTCACTCCGCATGATAACAAGAAATGGTTGAAGGCAATGCAGACTACAAAGACTATGGGCCCTCCTGGCTGTAGTACTGAAGTAGTGCTCCAGAACTAGCCGCTCCCCTAGACAAGCTGTTCCAGTACAGCTCCAACACTGGTATCTACCCGACAATGTGGAAAATTGCCCAGGTATGTCCTGTCTGCAAACAGCAGGACAAATCCAACCTGGCCAATTATTTCCCCATCAGTCTATTCTCAATCAGCAGCAATGTGATAGAAGATGCCATTGACAGTTCCAACAAACGGCACTTACACAGCAATAACCTGCTCACCGATGCTCAGTTTGGGTTCTGCCATGGCCACTCAGCTCCTGAACTCATTACAGCCTTGGTCCAAACATGGACAAAAAAGCTGAACTCAAGAGATGAGGTGAGATGACTACCCTTGACATCAAGGTAGCATTTGACCAAGGGAGCCCGAGCAAAACTGGAGTTAACAGGAATCAGGGGGAAAACTCTCCACTGGTTGGAGTCATACCTAGCACGAAGAAAGATGGTTGTGGTTGTTGGAGACCAAATACATAGAAACATAGAAAACAGGAACAGGAGTAGGCCATTCGGCCCATCGGGCCTGCTCCACCATTCAAAATAGATCATGGCTGATCATCTAATTCAGTACCCTGTTCCCGCTTTCTCCCCATATCCCTTGATCCCTTTGGCATTGAGAAATATATCTATCTCCTTCTTGAATATATTTAATGACTTGGCTTCCACTGCCTTCTGCCGTAGAAAATTCCATAGGATCACCACCCTGAATGAAGATATTTCTCCTCATCTCGGTTCTAAATGACATACCCTGTATCCTGAGACTGTAGCCCCTGGTTCTGGATTCCCCAGCCATTGGGAACATCCTCCCTGCACCTAGCCTGTCTAGTCCTGTTAGAATTTTATAGGTTTCTATGAGATCCCCTCTCATTCTTCTAAACTCTAGTGAATATAGGCCTAGTCAACCCAATCTCTCCTCATGCATCAATCCTGCCATCCCAGGAATCAGCCCAGTAAATCTTCTTTGCACTCCCTCCATGGCAAGAACATCCTTCCTCAGATAAGGAGACCAAAACTCTACACAATACTCCCTGTTTAACTGCAGTAAGACCTCCTTGCTCCTGTACTCAAATCCTCTTGCAATGAAGGCCAACATACCATTCACCTTCCTAATTGCTTGCTGCACCTGAATGCTTGCTTTCAGCACCCAGGACATTGCTGGAGGCCCAACCGTCTTCAGTTGCTTCATCAATGACCTTCCCTCCATCATAAGGTCAAAAATGGGGATGTTCGCTGATGATTGACGTGTTCAGTACCATTCGTGACTACTCAGATGCTGAAGCAATCCGTGTCCATATGCAGCAAGACCTGGACAACATTCAGGCTTGGGCTAATAAGTGGCAAGTAACATTCGTGCCAAACAAGTGCCAGGCAATACCATCTCCAACAAGAGAGAATCAAATCATCTTCCCTTGACATTCAATGGCATTACTATCGCTGATCCCTGACCGTCAACATCTTGGGGTTTATCAGAAACTTAACTGAACCAGCCACATTAAATACTGTGGCTACAAGTTCAAGTCAGAGGCTGGGAATTCTGTGGCAAGTAACTCTCCTCCTGACTCCCCAAAACCTGTGCAGTATCTACAAGGCACAAGTCAGGAATGTGATGGAATACTCTCCATTTGCCTGGATGGGTGCAGCTCCAACACTCAAGAAGCTCGATACCATCCAGGACAAAGTGACCCACTTGATCGGCATCCCATCCACAACCTCAAACATTCACTCCCTCCACCACCAGCGCACCGTGCCAGCAGTTTGTACCATCTACAAGATGCATAGCAGCAACTCATCAACAGCATCTTCCAAACCCACAAACTCTACCACCTAGAAGGACAAGGGAAGCAGGCACATGGGAACACCACCACCTGCAAGTTCCTCTCCAAGTCATACACCATCTTGACTTGGAACTATATTACTGTTCCTTTACTGTTGCTGAGTCAAAATCCTGGAACTCCCTCCCGAACAGTGGAGTATACCTATACCACTGTGGACTGCAGCAGTTCAAGAAGGTGGCTTACCACCATCTTTTGAAGGGCAATTAGGGATCGACAATAAATGCTGGCCTTGCCAGTGTCATCCACATCCCAAGAACGAATTAAATAAAGTCAGCCCCAACACCCCTCCCTTTCCTAAGGCACCTTTCCATCCAAGCACAGGAGACACAACACCTGCCCTTTTACCTCTTGTCTCCTCACCATCCAAGACTCCTTCCAGGTGAGAGAGCGATTTAACATGTACTTTTTACAATTTAGTGTATTGTGTTTGCTGCTCACAATCTCTCTCCGCTACAGTGGGGAGACCAAAGCAGCTCGGGTGACTGCCTTGTGGCACACCTCTGTTCAGTCTGCAAGTGACCCCGAGCTTCTGGTTGCCAGTCATTTTAATTCTCTGCTCCATCCCTCTCTGACCCTGGCCTCCTACACTGTTCCAATGAAGCTCAACATAAGTTTGAGGAACAATATCTCTTTCGACTGGGTATTTTACAGTTTCTGGACTCAACATTGAGTTCAACAATTTCAGATCATAACCTCTGCCCTCATTTTTCCCAGTGACAGGTATTGGTAATGATTCTGCTATTGCCATTTACGTCTCCTCTAGAGCCATATTTTGTTCCTTGACCTGTTCCAGTACCATCTCATTTGGCCTTGCACCATGAAACCTTGTGTCATTGAATCTTTCCTGCCTTCCACATTATCAGAGACCTTCCCTTTTGTTTTTCTTCCCACCTTCCCCGTCACTTGCTCAAAACCTGTTAGATTTCCAACTTAATTAAAAGCAAAATACTGCGGATGCTGGAAATCTGAAATAAAAACAAGAAATGCTGGAACCACTCAGCAGGTCTGGCAGCATCTGTGGAAAGAGAAGCAGAGTTAACGTTTCGGGTCAGTGACCCTTCTTCGGAATTTCCAACTTCCCCGTTCTGATGAAAGGTCATCGACCTGAAATGTTAACTGTTTCTCTCTCCACTGATACTGCCTGAGAAATCCCAGCATTTTCTGCTCCTAGGACTGGGCAACCTGGTCTGAGATTGAGCAAAGTGACCATTGAGTGAGCGGGAGACTAGACAACCTTGTACTGAGTGACCAGGATAATATGATCAATATTGTCCTGCAGGTCGCCGGTGGGAAGGAGCTCTTCATACAATCTATTAATATCGGAACTGGTGAAATCTGTAGCTGCTTTAGAAAGTGATCTGGTGACAAGTGGCTCTAGAACAGAAGTGGATGCAGAGAGGCTGGTTGGGGATGCAGCTTCTGGGATTGTCTGTGAGTTGTGCAAGCTTCCAGACACCAGATCGATTCTCTGCTGCTCAGTAACCGATATTTTCTTCCTGTTTTGCAGATTGACAGCGACTCTTCCAGCGAGGCCGTTCAGTCAAGGGGCCAGTTTATTTCTTCCTCCTGGTCTCCTCCTCCTACCCCACAGTCCAGCTTTGAAGGACCATGTTTTATCTTAACGTCCTGACCCCCGAGCGCATCCCTGAGTTCTTCATTCCGCCCAAATTCAGCCGCCAGCGCAAGCCCGGGACCTCGAGTGTGAGCAGAGCCGCAGGGGAGGGTGGACCCGCACACCCCGGGAGCTGGGCCCGCTTGGGGCAGGAGCTGGCCGGCCCCACGGATGGGGAGAGCACGGACTGGGATCCCAAGTCCCGGGCGGCGCTGTCACTGCCCCACTTGGCCCGGGCTCGGACCCCGTACGGCTTCTGCCGGCTGCTGGAAAGCCCGCACACCCGGCGCAAGGAGTCGCTCTTCCACAGCCGGCCAGACCCCATCGGGGTGCCCTTCCCCGGGGCTCTCCCGGCCCTCTCCCTCCCGGGGATGGTGCCCCTGGGGCAGTGCCTAGCCAAGGAGAGCACCGCCACTCTGGGGGCCAGTGGCATCCTCCGCCTCCGGGCGGACTATTGCAGCGAGAGGCAGCGGCTGCGGCTCCGGCTGCTCAGCCTAGAGGGGATGTACGAGCAATACAGCGACTGCCAGGCTATCGGCTGCTGCTTGTCCCTGCAGCTGGAACCCGGCAAAGGGCAGAAGCAGCGCAGCGCCCTGATCCGCAGAAGCAGGAACCCCATCTTCAACCAGGACTTCGATTTCCACGGAATCAGCTGGCAGCAGCTCCACTGCACGTTTTTAAAAATCAAAGTAATTAACAAAGTCTCCCGCATGAAAAGGGACGCTGTTTTGGGGGTTTGCCAGCTGTGTTTAGCCAGTGTTCTGCCTCTGTAGTGGCAACATTAAAATGTATCTATTTCTGCTTTCTATAATGCTTTTTTATTAAAACATTTTTAACATAACAGAACAATTCTGGAGGAAGTCTGCATTTGCTTCATTGGGATGTGACGGTTAAACCACAAACTCGAAGCCTGGGCTCAGATGAACGGAGCGGGGAGACAGTGGAGAGGGATTGATACAGGGAGGGGAATAGGGATTGACACAGAGAGAGGATAGGGATTGATCCAGAGACAGGATAGGAATTCATAGACTGAGAGGATAGAGATTGACACAGAGAGAGGATAGGGATTGACACAGAGAGAGGATAGGGATTGATACAGAGAGAGGATAGGGATTGATAGAGAGAGGCGTTTCGGGATTGACACAGAGAGGATAGAGATTGATACAGAGAGAGGATGGGGATTGATACAGAGAGAGGATAGGGATTGACAGAGAGAGATAGGGATTGACACAGAGCGTGGATAGAGATTGATACAGAGAGAGGATAGGGATTGATAAAGAGAGAGGATAGGGATTGACACAGAGAGAGGATAGGGATTGATAAAGAGAGAGGATAGGGATTGACACAGAGAGAGTTTAGGGATTGATACAGAGAGAGGATAAGGACTGATAGAGAGAGAGGATAGGGATTGAGAGAGAGAGGATAGGGATTGATACAGAGAGAGGATAGGAATTCACAAACTGAGAGGATAGAGATTGACTCAGAGAGAGAATAGAGATTGATAACAGAGAGAGGGGAATAGGGAATGACAAAGAGAGAGAGATAGGGATTGACACAGAGCATGGATAGATACAGAGAGAGGATAGGGATTGAGACAGAAAGAGTAGTGGGATTGATAGAGAGGAGAGGGATTGACAATAAGAGAGCTTAGGGATTGATACAGAGAGAGGATCGGGATTGACACAGAGAGAGGGTAGGGATTGACACAGAGAGAGGAGTGGGATTGAGAGAGAGGAGAGGGATTGACATTGAGTGAGTTTGGGGATTGATACAGAGAGAGCATAGGGATTGATACAAACAGAGGATTATGGATTGACACAAAGAGAGGATAGGGACTGTGACAGAGAAAGGATAGGGATTGACACAGCGTGGATAGAGATTGTTACAGAGAGAGGATAGGGATTGATACAGAGAAAGGATAGGGATTGATACAGAGAGAGGAAAGGGATTGACACACAGAGTAGTGGGATTGATAGAGAGGAGAGGGATTGACACTAAGAGAGTTTAGGGATTGATGCAGAGAGAGGATAGGGATTGACAGAGAGAGAGTAGTGGGATTGATAGAGAGGAGAGGGATTGATTGAGAGGAGAGGGATTGACACAGAGAGAGGATAGGGAATGATATAGAGAGGAGAGGGATTGATACAGAGAGAGGATAGGGATTGACAGAGAGAAAGTAGTGGGATTGATAGAGAGGAGAGGGATTGACAATAAGAGAGTTTAGGGATTGATACAGAGAGAGGATCGGGATTGACACAGAGAGGAGAGGGATTAACACAGAGAGAGGAGAGGGATTAACACTAAGGGAGTTTGGTGATTGATACAGAGAGAGGATAGGGACAGAGACAGAGAGAGGATAGGGATTGATACAGAGAGAGGATAGAGATTGATACAGAGAGAGGATAGGAATCTATACAGAATGAGGATAGGGACAGACACAGAGAGAGGCCAGGGTTTGATACAGAGAGATGATAGGGACTGACATAGAGAGGGGATAGGGATTGCAATGGAGAGACGATAGGGACTGACACAGAGAGAGGATAGGGATTGACAGAGAGAGAGGATAGGGATAGACACCGAGATAGAGGAATAGGGATAGACACCGAGATAGAGGAATAGGGATTGATGCTAAAAGAGTTTAGGGATTGATACAGAGAGAGGATAAGGGCTGACACAGAGAGATGATAGAGATTGACAGAGAGAGAGGATATGGATTGACACAGAGAGTGGACAGTGATTGATACAGAGAGAGGAGAGGGATTGACACAGAGAGTGGATAGGGATTGACACAGAGAGAGGAGAGGGATTTACAGAGAGAGGAGAACAGGGATTGACACAGAGAGAGGATAGGGTTTGACACAGAGAGAGGATAGGGATTGACACGGAGAGTGGATAGGGATAGACACAGAGAGAGGATAGGGATTGACATTGAGTGAGGAGAGGGAATGACACAGAGAGTGGATCCGGATTGACACCGAGAGAGGATAGGGATTGACACAGAGAGTGGATAGGGATTGATACAGAGAGAGGATAGGGATTGAGAGAGAGAGGATAGGGATTGATACAGAGAGAGGATAGGGATTGATAACAGAGAGAGGGGAATAGGGAATGGCACAGAAAGAGGGATAGGGATTGACACAGAGCGTGGATAGATACAGAGAGAGGATAGGGATTGACAGATAGAGGATAGGGATTGATACAGAGAGAGGATAGGGATTGATAAAGAGAGAGAATAGGGATTGAGACAGAAAGAGTAGGGGGATTGATAGAGAGGAGAGGGATTGACAATAAGAGAGCTTAGCGATTGATACAGAGAGAGGGTAGGGATTGACAGAGAGAGAGCAGTGGGATTGAGAGAGAGGAGAGGGATTGACACTGAGAGAGGCCAGGGTTTGACACAGAGAGATGATAGGGACAGACACAGAGAGGGGATAGGATTGACACAGAGAGAGGATAGGGACTGACACAGAGAAAGGATAGGGATTGCTACGGAGAGAGGTTAGGGACTGACACAGAGAGAGGATAGGGATAGACACCGAGATAGAGGAATAGGGATTGATGCTAAGAGAGTTTAAGGATTGATACAGAGAGAGGATAAGGACTGACACAGAGAGATGATAGAGATTGATGGAGAGACGATACGGATTGACACAGAGAGTGGATAGGGATTGAGACAGAGAGAGGAGAGGGATTGACACAGAGAGAGGAGAGGGATTGCAACGGAGAGAGGATAGGGACTGACACAGAGAGAGGATAGGGATGGCAACGGAGAGAGGATAGGGACTGACACAGAAAGAGGATAGGGATTGACAGAGAGAGAGGATAGGGATAGACACCGAGATAGAGGAATAGGGATTGATGCTAAAAGAGTTTAGGGATTGATACAGGGAGAGGATAAGGACTGACACAGAGAGATGATAGAGATTGACAGAGAGAGAGGATATGGATTGACACAGAGAGTGGATAATGATTGATACAGAGAGAGGAGAGGGATTGACACAGAGAGGAGAGGGATTGATCCAGAGAGGATAAGGATTGGTACAAAGAGAGGATAGGGATTGATAGAGAGGAGAGGGATTGATACAGAGAGAGATAGGGATCGACACAGAGAGAGGAGAGGGATTGATACAGAGAGAGGAGAATAGGGATTGACAGAGAGAGATGATAGGGATAGACACAGAGAGAGGAGGGGGATTGACACAGAGAGTGGATGGGGAATTGACACCGAGAGAGGATAGGGATTGATACAGAGAGTGGATAGGGATTGACAGAGAGAGGATGGGGATTGACACAGAGAGAGGAGAACAGGGATTGACACAGAGAGATGATAGGGATTGACACAGAGAGTGGGTAGGGATTGACACAGAGAGAGGATAGGGATTGATACAGAGAGAGGAGAACAGGGATGGACACAGAGAGAGGATAGGGATTGACACAGAGAGAGGATAGGGATTGACACAGAGTGTGGATAGGGATAGATACAGAGAGAGGATAGGGATTGACATCGAGTGAGGAGAGGGAATGACACAGAGTGTGGATCCGGATTGACACCGAGAGAGGATAGGGATTGACACAGAGAGTGGATAAGGATTGATACAGAGAGAGGATAGGGATTGAGAGAGAGAGGATAGGGATTGATACAGAGACAGGATAAGAATTCACAGACTGAGAGGACAGAGATCGACACAGAGCGAGGATAGCGATTGATAACAGAGAGAGGGGAATAGGGAATGACACAGAGAGAGAGATAGGGATTGACACAGAGCGTGGATCGATACAAAGAGAGGATAGGGATTGATAAAGGGAGAGGATAGGGATTGATACAGAAAGAGTAGTGGGATTGATAGAGAGGAGAGGGATTGACAATAAGAGACCTTAGGGATTGATACAGAGAGAGGATCGGGATTGACACAGAGAGAGGGTAGGGATTGACACAGAGAGAGGAGAGGGAATGACACAGAGAGAGGCCAGGGTTTGACACAGAGAGATGATAGGGACTGACACATAGAGGGGATCGGATTGACACAGAGAGAGGATAGGGACTGACACAGAGAGAGGATAGGGATTGCTACGGAGAGAGGATAGGGACTGACACAGAGAGCGGATAGGGATTGACAGAGAGAGAGGATAGGGATAGACACCGAGATAGAGGAATAGGGATTGATGCTAAGAGAGTGAAGGGATTGATACAGAGAGAGGATAGGGACTGACACAGAGAGAGGCCTGTGTTTGACACAGAGAGAGGATAGGGATTGACACAGAGAGAGGATACGGATTGACACAGAGAGAGGATAGGGATTGACAGAGAGAGAAGACAGGGATTGACACTGAGACGGAATAGGGAATGACACCGAGATAGAGGAATAGGGATTGACGCTAAGTGCGTTTAGGGATTGATACAGAGAGAGGATAAGGACTGACACAGATAGAGGATAGAGATTGATACAGAGAGAGGAGGGGGATTGAGAGAGAGAGAGGATAGGTATTGAAACAGAGAGAGGATAGGGATTGACACTAAGAAAGTTTAGGGATTGATAAAGAGAGAGGATAGGGATTGAACCAAGAGAGAATAGGGATTGACACAAAGAGAGGATTATGGATTGAAACAAAGAGCAGATAGGCACTGAGACAGAGAGAGGAGAGGGATTGATATGGAAAGATAATAGGGACTGACAGAGAGAGATGAAAGGGAATGACACAGAGAGAGGCCAGGGTTTGACACGGACAGAGGATAGGGATTTATACAGAGAGAGGATAGGGATTGACACGAAGAGAATTTAAGGATTGCTACAGAGAGAGGACAGAATTTACACAGAGATAGTAGTGGGATTCATAGCGAGGACAGTGATTGACACTAAGAGCGTTTGGGATTGATACAGAGAGAGGATAGTGATTGACACAAAGAGAGAAAAGGGATTGACACAAAGAGAGAATAGGCACTGTGACAGAGAGAGGATAGGGATTGATACAAAGAGAGGATAGGGATTGATACAGTAAGAGGATAGGGATTGCTACAGAGAGAGGATACGGACTGACACAGAGAGAGGATAGGGACTGACACAGAGAGAGGCCAACGTTTGACACAGAGAGAGGATAGGGACTGACACAGAGAGAGGATAGGGATTGGCACAGAGAGAGGATATGGATTGACAGAGAGAGAGGATAGGGATTGACAATAAGAGAGTTTAGGGATTGATACAGAGAGAGGATCGGGATTGACACAGAGAGAGGGTAGGGATTGACACAGAGAGAGGAGAGGGATTGATACAGAGAGAGGATAGGAATTGATACAGAATGAGGACAGGGACAGACACAGAGAGAGGCCAGGGTTTGACACAGAGAGATGATAGGGACTGACATAGAGAGGGGATAGGATTGACACAGAGAGAGGATTGGGACTGACACAGAGAGAGGATAGGGATTGCAATGGAGAGAGGATAGGGACTGACACAGACAGAGGATAGGGATTGACAGAGAGAGAGGATAGGGATAGACACCGAGATAGAGGAATAGGGATTGATGCTAAAAGAGTTTAGGGATTGATACAGAGAGAGGATAAGGACTGACACAGAGAGATGATAGAGATTGACAGAGAGAGAGGAGATGGATTTACAGAGAGAGGAGAACAGGGATTGACACAGAGAGAGGATAGGGATTGACACAGAGAGTGGATAGTGATTGATACAGTGAGAGGATAGGGAATGACACAGAGAGTGGATAGGGATTGACACAGAGAGAGGAGAGGGATTTACAGAGAGAAGAGAACAGGGATTGACACAGAGAGAGGATAGGGATTGACACAGAAAGAGGATAGGGATTGACACAGAGAGTGGATAGGGATAGACACAGAGAGAGGACAGGGATTGACATCGAGTGAGGAGAGGGAATGACACAGAGAGTGGATCCGGATTGACACCGAGAGAGGATAGGGATTGACACAGAGAGTGGATAGGGATTGATTCAGAGAGAGGATAGGAATTCACAGACTGAGAGGATAGAGATTGACACAGAGAGAGGATAGGGATTGATACAAAGAGAGTATAGGGATTGATACAGTAAGAGGATAGGGATTGCTACAGTGAGAGGATAGGGACTGACACAGAGAGAGGCCAACGTTTGACACAGAGAGAGGATAGGGTTTGGCACAGAGAGAGGATATGGATTGACAGAGAGAGAGGATAGGGATTGACACAGCGACAGGATAGGCAATGACACCGAGATAGAGGAATAGGGATTGACGCTAAGTGAGTTTAGGCATTGATACAGAGAGAGGATAGGGACTGACACAGAGAGAGGCGAGGGATTGACAGAGAGAGAGGATAGGGATTGATACAGAGAGAGGATAGGGATTGACAGAGAGAGTGAATAGGGATTGACACAGCGAGAGGATAGGGATTGACACAGTAAGAGGATAGGGATTGATACAGAGAGACGATAGGGATTGACACAGAGAGTCGTGGGATTGATAGAGAGGAGAGGGATTGACAGAGAGAGTAGTGGGATTGATGGAGAGGAGATGGATTGACACTAAGAGAGTTTAGGATTCATACAGAGAGAGGATAGGGATTGATATGGAGAGAGGATTGGCATTGACACAGAGAGAGGATAGGGATTGACACAGAGAGAGTATAGGGCTTCACACAGAGAGGGTAGTAGGATTAATAGAGAGGAGAGGGATTGACACTAAGAGAGTTTAGGGATGGATAAAGAGAAAGGATAGGGATTGACACCAAGAGAGAATAGGGATTGACAAAAAGAGAGGATTATGGATTGACACAGAGAGAGGATAGGCTCTTAGACAGAGAGAGGAGAGGGAATGATACGGAGAGAGGATAGGGACTGACGCAGAGAGATGATAGGGAATGACACAGAGAGAGGCCAGGGTTTGGCACAGAGAGAGGATCGGGATTGACACAGAGATTGTTGTGGGATTGATACCGAGGAGAGTTATTGACACTAAGAGAGTTTGGGATTGATACCAAGAGAGAGTAGTGATTGACACAAAGACAGAAAAGGAATTGACACCAAGAGAGGATAGGCACTGAGAGAGAGAGAGGATAGGGATTGATACAAGGAGAGTATAGGGATTGATACAGTAAGTGGATAAGGATTGCTACAGAGAGACGATAGGGACTGACACAGAGAGAGGATAGGGATTGACTCAGAGAGAGGGTATGGATTGACAGAGAGAGAGGTTAGGGATTGACACTGAGACAGAATAGGGAATGACACCAAAATAGAGGAATAGGGATTGACGCTAAGAGAGTTTAGGGATTGATACAGAGAGAGGATAAGGACTCACACAGATAGAGGATAGATATTGATACAGAGAGAGGAGAGGGCTTGACATAGAGAAAGGATAGGGATTGATACAGAGAGAGGATAGGGATTGACAGAGAGGGAGGATAGGGATTGACACAGCGAGAGGATAGGGATTCATAGAGAGGATAGGGATTGACACAGTAAGAGGTTAGGGTTTGATACAGAGAGAGGATAGGGATCGACACAGAGCGAGTAGTGGGATTGATAGAGAGGAAAGAGATTGACACAGAGAGAGTAGTGGAATTGATAGAGATGAGAGGAATTGACACGAAAAGAGTTTAGGGATTGATACAGAAAGAGGATAGGGATTGATCTAGAGAGAGGATAGAGATTGTCACAGAGAGAGGATATGGATTGACTCAGAGAGATGATAGGGATTGACACAGAGAGAGTAGTGGGTTTGATAGAGAGGAGAGATTTTGACAGTAAGAGAGTTTAGGGATTGATACAGAGAGAGGATAGGGATTGACACAAAGAGAGAATAGGGATTGATACAAAGAGAGGATTATGGATTGAAACAAAGAGAGGATAGGCACTGAGACAGAGATAGTATCGGGATTGATACTGACATAGGATAGGGATTAATACAGAGAGAGGATTGGGACTGACACAGAGAGAGGGTAGGGACTGACACAGAGAGAGGATAGGGATTGATAAAGGGAGAGGATAGGGATTGATAGAGAGAGAGGATCGGGATTGATACAGAGAGAGGATAGGGATTGACACAGAGAGGGTAGTGGGATCGACACAGAGAGTGGATAGGAATTGATACAGAGAGAGGATAGGGATTAACAGAGAGAGGATCGGGATTGATACAGAGAGCGGATAGGGATTGACAGAGAGAGTGGATAGGGATTGATACAGAGAGAGGATAGGGATTGACAGAGAGAGGATAGGGATTGATACAGACAGAGAGAGAAGATAGGGATTGACACAGGGAGAGTACTGGGACTCAAAGAGAGGAAAGGGATTGACACTATGAGAGTTTAGGGATTGATACAGAGAGCGGATAGGGATTTATACAGAGAGAGAATAGGGATTGATACAGAGAGAGGATAGGGTTTGATACAGAGAGAGGATAGGCATTGACACAGCGAGAGTAGTGGGATTGATAGAGTGGATAGGGATTGACACTAAGAGAGTTTAAGGATTGATACAGAGAGAGGGTAGGGATTGATACAGAGAGAGGACAGAATTGACACAGAGATTGTAGTGGGATTGATAGTGAGGAGAGTGATTGACACTAAGAGAGTTTGGGATTGATACAGAGAGAGGATAGTGATTGACACAAAGAGAGAAAAGGGATTGACACAAAGAGAGGATAGGCACTGAGACAGAGAGAGGATAGGGATTGATACAAAGAGAGGATAGGGATTGATACAGTAAGAGGATAGGAATTGTTACAGAGAGTGGATATGGACTGACGCAGAGAGAGGCCAGGGTTTGACACAGAGAGAGGATAGGGATTGACACAGAGAGTGGAGAGGGATTGATTCAGAGAGAGGATAGGAATTCACAGACTGAGAGGATAGAGATTGACACAGAGAGAGGATAGGGATTGATACAAAGAGAGTATGGGGATTGATACAGTAAGAGGATAGGGATTGCTACAGTGAGAGGATAGGGACTGACACAGAGAGAGGCCAACGTTTGACACAGAGAGAGGATAGGGTTTGGCACAGAGAGAGGATATGGATTGACAGAGAGAGAGGATAGGGATTGACACAGCGACAGGATAGGCAATGACACCGAGATAGAGGAATAGGGATTGACGCTAAGTGAGTTTAGGCATTGATACAGAGAGAGGATAGGGACTGACACAGAGAGAGGCGAGGGATTGACAGAGAGAGAGGATAGGGATTGATACAGAGAGAGGATAGGGATTGACAGAGAGAGTGAATAGGGATTGACACAGCGAGAGGATAGGGATTGACACAGTAAGAGGATAGGGATTGATACAGAGAGACGATAGGGATTGACACAGAGAGAGTCATGGGATTGATAGAGAGGACAGTGATTGACACTAAGAGCGTTTGGGATTATTACAGAGAGAGGACAGTGATTGACACAAAGAGAGAAAAGGGATTGACACAAAGAGAGGATAGGCACTGTGACAGAGAGAGGATAGGGATTGATACAAAGAGAGGATCGGGATTGATACAGTAAGAGGATAGGGATTGCTGCAGAGAGAGGATACGGACTGACACAGAGAGAGGATAGGGTTTGACACAGAGAGAGTACAGGGCTTCACACATTGAGAGTAGTGGGATTAATAGAGAGGAGAGGGATTGACACTAAGAAAGATTAGGGATTGATAAAGAGAGAGGATAGGGATTGACACCAAGAGAGAATAGGGATTGACACAAAGAGAGGATAGGCACTGTGACAGAGAGAGGATAGGGATTGATACAAAGAGAGGATAGGGATTGATACAGTAAGAGGGTAGGGATTGCTGCAGAGAGAGGATACGGACTGACACAGAGAGAGGATAGGGTTTGACACAGAGAGAGTACAGGGCTTCTCACAGAGAGAGTAATGGGATTAATAGAGAGGAGAGGGATTGACACTAAGAAAGTTTAGGGATTGATAAAGAGAGAGGATAGGGATTGAACCAAGAGAGAATAGGGATTGACACAAAGAGAGGATTATGGATTGAAACAAAGAGCAGATAGGTACTGAGACAGAGAGAGGAGAGGGTTTTGATATGGAAAGATAATAGGGACTGACAGAGAGAGATGAAAGGGAATGACACAGAGAGAGGCCAGGGTTTGACACGGACAGAGGATAGGGATTGATACAGAGAGAGGATAGGGATTGACACAGAGTTGTTGGATTGATAGAGAGGATAGAAATTGACACGAAGAGAATTTAAGGATTGCTACAGAGAGAGGACAGAATTTACACAGAGATAGTAGTGGGATTCATAGCGAGGACAGTGATTGACACTAAGAGCGTTTGGGATTGATACAGAGAGAGGATAGTGATTGACACAAAGAGAGAAAAGGGATTGACACAAAGAGAGAATAGGCACTGTGACAGAGAGAGGATAGGGATTGATACAAAGAGAGGATAGGGATTGATACAGTAAGAGGATAGGGATTGCTACAGAGAGAGGATACGGACTGACACAGAGAGAGGATAGGGACTGACACAGAGAGAGGCCAACGTTTGACACAGAGAGAGGATAGGGACTGACACAGAGAGAGGATAGGGATTGGCACAGAGAGAGGATATGGATTGACAGAGAGAGAGGATAGGGATTGACACAGCGACAGGATAGGGAATGACACCGAGATAGAGGAACAGGGATTGACGCTAAGTGAGTTTAGGCATTGATACAGAGAGAGGATAGGGACGGACACAGAGAGAGGTGAGGGATTGACAGAGAGAGAGGATAGGGATTGATACAGAGAGAGGATAGGGATTGACAGAGAGAGAGGATAGGGATTGATACAGAGAGAGGATAGGGATTGACAGAGAGAGAGGATAGGGATTGACACAGCGAGAGGATAGGGATTGACACAGTAAGAGGATAGGGATTGATACAGAGAGACGATAGGGATTGACACAGAGAGTCGTGGGATTGATAGAGAGGAGAGGGATTGACAGAGAGAGTAGTGGGATTGATGGAGAGGAGATGGATTGACACTAAGAGAGTTTAGGATTCATACAGAGAGAGGATAGGGATTGATATGGAGAGAGGATTGGCATTGACACAGAGAGAGGATAGGGATTGACACAGAGAGAGTATAGGGCTTCACACAGAGAGGGTAGTAGGATTAATAGAGAGGAGAGGGATTGACACTAAGAGAGTTTAGGGATGGATAAAGAGAAAGGATAGGGATTGACACCAAGAGAGAATAGGGATTGACAAAAAGAGAGGATTATGGATTGACACAGAGAGAGGATAGGCTCTTAGACAGAGAGAGGAGAGGGAATGATACGGAGAGAGGATAGGGACTGACGCAGAGAGATGATAGGGAATGACACAGAGAGAGGCCAGGGTTTGGCACAGAGAGAGGATCGGGATTGACACAGAGATTGTTGTGGGATTGATACCGAGGAGAGTTATTGACACTAAGAGAGTTTGGGATTGATACCAAGAGAGAGTAGTGATTGACACAAAGACAGAAAAGGAATTGACACCAAGAGAGGATAGGCACTGAGAGAGAGAGAGGATAGGGATTGATACAAGGAGAGTATAGGGATTGATACAGTAAGTGGATAAGGATTGCTACAGAGAGACGATAGGGACTGACACAGAGAGAGGATAGGGATTGACTCAGAGAGAGGGTATGGATTGACAGAGAGAGAGGTTAGGGATTGACACTGAGACAGAATAGGGAATGACACCAAAATAGAGGAATAGGGATTGACGCTAAGAGAGTTTAGGGATTGATACAGAGAGAGGATAAGGACTCACACAGATAGAGGATAGATATTGATACAGAGAGAGGAGAGGGCTTGACATAGAGAAAGGATAGGGATTGATACAGAGAGAGGATAGGGATTGACAGAGAGGGAGGATAGGGATTGACACAGCGAGAGGATAGGGATTCATAGAGAGGATAGGGATTGACACAGTAAGAGGTTAGGGTTTGATACAGAGAGAGGATAGGGATCGACACAGAGCGAGTAGTGGGATTGATAGAGAGGAAAGAGATTGACACAGAGAGAGTAGTGGAATTGATAGAGATGAGAGGAATTGACACGAAAAGAGTTTAGGGATTGATACAGAAAGAGGATAGGGATTGATCTAGAGAGAGGATAGAGATTGTCACAGAGAGAGGATATGGATTGACTCAGAGAGATGATAGGGATTGACACAGAGAGAGTAGTGGGTTTGATAGAGAGGAGAGATTTTGACAGTAAGAGAGTTTAGGGATTGATACAGAGAGAGGATAGGGATTGACACAAAGAGAGAATAGGGATTGATACAAAGAGAGGATTATGGATTGAAACAAAGAGAGGATAGGCACTGAGACAGAGATAGTATCGGGATTGATACTGACATAGGATAGGGATTAATACAGAGAGAGGATTGGGACTGACACAGAGAGAGGATCGGGAATGACACAGAGAAAGGCCAAGCTTTGACACAGAGAGAGGGTAGGGACTGACACAGAGAGAGGATAGGGATTGATAAAGGGAGAGGATAGGGATTGATAGAGAGAGAGGATCGGGATTGATACAGAGAGAGGATAGGGATTGACACAGAGAGGGTAGTGGGATCGACACAGAGAGTGGATAGGAATTGATACAGAGAGAGGATAGGGATTAACAGAGAGAGGATCGGGATTGATACAGAGAGCGGATAGGGATTGACAGAGAGAGTGGATAGGGATTGATACAGAGAGAGGATAGGGATTGACAGAGAGAGGATAGGGATTGATACAGACAGAGAGAGAAGATAGGGATTGACACAGGGAGAGTACTGGGACTCAAAGAGAGGAAAGGGATTGACACTATGAGAGTTTAGGGATTGATACAGAGAGCGGATAGGGATTTATACAGAGAGAGAATAGGGATTGATACAGAGAGAGGATAGGGTTTGATACAGAGAGAGGATAGGCATTGACACAGCGAGAGTAGTGGGATTGATAGAGTGGATAGGGATTGACACTAAGAGAGTTTAAGGATTGATACAGAGAGAGGGTAGGGATTGATACAGAGAGAGGACAGAATTGACACAGAGATTGTAGTGGGATTGATAGTGAGGAGAGTGATTGACACTAAGAGAGTTTGGGATTGATACAGAGAGATAATAGTGATTGACACAAAGAGAGAAAAGGGATTGACACAAAGAGAGGATAGGCACTGAGACAGAGAGAGGATAGGGATTGATACAAAGAGAGGATAGGGATTGATACAGTAAGAGGATAGGAATTGTTACAGAGAGTGGATATGGACTGACGCAGAGAGAGGCCAGGGTTTGACACAGAGAGAGGATAGGGATTGACACAGAGAGTGGAGAGGGATTGATTCAGAGAGAGGATAGGAATTCACAGACTGAGAGGATAGAGATTGACACAGAGAGAGGATAGGGATTGATACAAAGAGAGTATAGGGATTGATACAGTAAGAGGATAGGGATTGCTACAGTGAGAGGATAGGGACTGACACAGAGAGAGGCCAACGTTTGACACAGAGAGAGGATAGGGTTTGGCACAGAGAGAGGATATGGATTGACAGAGAGAGAGGATAGGGATTGACACAGCGACAGGATAGGCAATGACACCGAGATAGAGGAATAGGGATTGACGCTAAGTGAGTTTAGGCATTGATACAGAGAGAGGATAGGGACTGACACAGAGAGAGGCGAGGGATTGACAGAGAGAGAGGATAGGGATTGATACAGAGAGAGGATAGGGATTGACAGAGAGAGTGAATAGGGATTGACACAGCGAGAGGATAGGGATTGACACAGTAAGAGGATAGGGATTGATACAGAGAGACGATAGGGATTGACACAGAGAGAGTCATGGGATTGATAGAGAGGACAGTGATTGACACTAAGAGCGTTTGGGATTATTACAGAGAGAGGACAGTGATTGACACAAAGAGAGAAAAGGGATTGACACAAAGAGAGGATAGGCACTGTGACAGAGAGAGGATAGGGATTGATACAAAGAGAGGATCGGGATTGATACAGTAAGAGGATAGGGATTGCTGCAGAGAGAGGATACGGACTGACACAGAGAGAGGATAGGGTTTGACACAGAGAGAGTACAGGGCTTCACACATTGAGAGTAGTGGGATTAATAGAGAGGAGAGGGATTGACACTAAGAAAGATTAGGGATTGATAAAGAGAGAGGATAGGGATTGACACCAAGAGAGAATAGGGATTGACACAAAGAGAGGATAGGCACTGTGACAGAGAGAGGATAGGGATTGATACAAAGAGAGGATAGGGATTGATACAGTAAGAGGGTAGGGATTGCTGCAGAGAGAGGATACGGACTGACACAGAGAGAGGATAGGGTTTGACACAGAGAGAGTACAGGGCTTCTCACAGAGAGAGTAATGGGATTAATAGAGAGGAGAGGGATTGACACTAAGAAAGTTTAGGGATTGATAAAGAGAGAGGATAGGGATTGAACCAAGAGAGAATAGGGATTGACACAAAGAGAGGATTATGGATTGAAACAAAGAGCAGATAGGTACTGAGACAGAGAGAGGAGAGGGTTTTGATATGGAAAGATAATAGGGACTGACAGAGAGAGATGAAAGGGAATGACACAGAGAGAGGCCAGGGTTTGACACGGACAGAGGATAGGGATTGATACAGAGAGAGGATAGGGATTGACACAGAGTTGTTGGATTGATAGAGAGGATAGAAATTGACACGAAGAGAATTTAAGGATTGCTACAGAGAGAGGACAGAATTTACACAGAGATAGTAGTGGGATTCATAGCGAGGACAGTGATTGACACTAAGAGCGTTTGGGATTGATACAGAGAGAGGATAGTGATTGACACAAAGAGAGAAAAGGGATTGACACAAAGAGAGAATAGGCACTGTGACAGAGAGAGGATAGGGATTGATACAAAGAGAGGATAGGGATTGATACAGTAAGAGGATAGGGATTGCTACAGAGAGAGGATACGGACTGACACAGAGAGAGGATAGGGACTGACACAGAGAGAGGCCAACGTTTGACACAGAGAGAGGATAGGGACTGACACAGAGAGAGGATAGGGATTGGCACAGAGAGAGGATATGGATTGACAGAGAGAGAGGATAGGGATTGACACAGCGACAGGATAGGGAATGACACCGAGATAGAGGAATAGGGATTGACGCTAAGTGAGTTTAGGCATTGATACAGAGAGAGGATAGGGACGGACACAGAGAGAGGTGAGGGATTGACAGAGAGAGAGGATAGGGATTGATACAGAGAGAGGATAGGGATTGACAGAGAGAGAGGATAGGGATTGACACAGCGAGAGGATAGGGATTGACACAGTAAGAGGATAGGGATTGATACAGAGAGACGATAGGGATTGACACAGAGAGTCGTGGGATTGATAGAGAGGAGAGGGATTGACAGAGAGAGTAGTGGGATTGATGGAGAGGAGATGGATTGACACTAAGAGAGTTTAGGATTCATACAGAGAGAGGATAGGGATTGATATGGAGAGAGGATTGGCATTGACACAGAGAGAGGATAGGGATTGACACAGAGAGAGTATAGGGCTTCACACAGAGAGGGTAGTAGGATTAATAGAGAGGAGAGGGATTGACACTAAGAGAGTTTAGGGATGGATAAAGAGAAAGGATAGGGATTGACACCAAGAGAGAATAGGGATTGACAAAAAGAGAGGATTATGGATTGACACAGAGAGAGGATAGGCTCTTAGACAGAGAGAGGAGAGGGAATGATACGGAGAGAGGATAGGGACTGACGCAGAGAGATGATAGGGAATGACACAGAGAGAGGCCAGGGTTTGGCACAGAGAGAGGATCGGGATTGACACAGAGATTGTTGTGGGATTGATACCGAGGAGAGTTATTGACACTAAGAGAGTTTGGGATTGATACCAAGAGAGAGTAGTGATTGACACAAAGACAGAAAAGGAATTGACACCAAGAGAGGATAGGCACTGAGAGAGAGAGAGGATAGGGATTGATACAAGGAGAGTATAGGGATTGATACAGTAAGTGGATAAGGATTGCTACAGAGAGACGATAGGGACTGACACAGAGAGAGGATAGGGATTGACTCAGAGAGAGGGTATGGATTGACAGAGAGAGAGGTTAGGGATTGACACTGAGACAGAATAGGGAATGACACCAAAATAGAGGAATAGGGATTGACGCTAAGAGAGTTTAGGGATTGATACAGAGAGAGGATAAGGACTCACACAGATAGAGGATAGATATTGATACAGAGAGAGGAGAGGGCTTGACATAGAGAAAGGATAGGGATTGATACAGAGAGAGGATAGGGATTGACAGAGAGGGAGGATAGGGATTGACACAGCGAGAGGATAGGGATTCATAGAGAGGATAGGGATTGACACAGTAAGAGGTTAGGGTTTGATACAGAGAGAGGATAGGGATCGACACAGAGCGAGTAGTGGGATTGATAGAGAGGAAAGAGATTGACACAGAGAGAGTAGTGGAATTGATAGAGATGAGAGGAATTGACACGAAAAGAGTTTAGGGATTGATACAGAAAGAGGATAGGGATTGATCTAGAGAGAGGATAGAGATTGTCAAAGAGAGAGGATATGGATTGACTCAGAGAGATGATAGGGATTGACACAGAGAGAGTAGTGGGTTTGATAGAGAGGAGAGATTTTGACAGTAAGAGAGTTTAGGGATTGATACAGAGAGAGGATAGGGATTGACACAAAGAGAGAATAGGGATTGATACAAAGAGAGGATTATGGATTGAAACAAAGAGAGGATAGGCACTGAGACAGAGATAGTATCGGGATTGATACTGACATAGGATAGGGATTAATACAGAGAGAGGATTGGGACTGACACAGAGAGAGGATCGGGAATGACACAGAGAAAGGCCAAGCTTTGACACAGAGAGAGGGTAGGGACTGACACAGAGAGAGGATAGGGATTGATAAAGGGAGAGGATAGGGATTGATAGAGAGAGAGGATCGGGATTGATACAGAGAGAGGATAGGGATTGACACAGAGAGGGTAGTGGGATCGACACAGAGAGTGGATAGGAATTGATACAGAGAGAGGATAGGGATTAACAGAGAGAGGATCGGGATTGATACAGAGAGCGGATAGGGATTGACAGAGAGAGTGGATAGGGATTGATACAGAGAGAGGATAGGGATTGACAGAGAGAGGATAGGGATTGATACAGACAGAGAGAGAAGATAGGGATTGACACAGGGAGAGTACTGGGACTCAAAGAGAGGAAAGGGATTGACACTATGAGAGTTTAGGGATTGATACAGAGAGCGGATAGGGATTTATACAGAGAGAGAATAGGGATTGATACAGAGAGAGGATAGGGTTTGATACAGAGAGAGGATAGGCATTGACACAGCGAGAGTAGTGGGATTGATAGAGTGGATAGGGATTGACACTAAGAGAGTTTAAGGATTGATACAGAGAGAGGGTAGGGATTGATACAGAGAGAGGACAGAATTGACACAGAGATTGTAGTGGGATTGATAGTGAGGAGAGTGATTGACACTAAGAGAGTTTGGGATTGATACAGAGAGAGGATAGTGATTGACACAAAGAGAGAAAAGGGATTGACACAAAGAGAGGATAGGCACTGAGACAGAGAGAGGATAGGGATTGATACAAAGAGAGGATAGGGATTGATACAGTAAGAGGATAGGAATTGTTACAGAGAGTGGATATGGACTGACGCAGAGAGAGGCCAGGGTTTGACACAGAGAGAGGATAGGGATTGACACAGAGAGTGGAGAGGGATTGATTCAGAGAGAGGATAGGAATTCACAGACTGAGAGGATAGAGATTGACACAGAGAGAGGATAGGGATTGATACAAAGAGAGTATAGGGATTGATACAGTAAGAGGATAGGGATTGCTACAGTGAGAGGATAGGGACTGACACAGAGAGAGGCCAACGTTTGACACAGAGAGAGGATAGGGTTTGGCACAGAGAGAGGATATGGATTGAGAGAGAGAGAGGATAGGGATTGACACAGCGACAGGATAGGCAATGACACCGAGATAGAGGAATAGGGATTGACGCTAAGTGAGTTTAGGCATTGATACAGAGAGAGGATAGGGACTGACACAGAGAGAGGCGAGGGATTGACAGAGAGAGAGGATAGGGATTGATACAGAGAGAGGATAGGGATTGACAGAGAGAGTGAATAGGGATTGACACAGCGAGAGGATAGGGATTGACACAGTAAGAGGATAGGGATTGATACAGAGAGACGATAGGGATTGACACAGAGAGAGTCATGGGATTGATAGAGAGGACAGTGATTGACACTAAGAGCGTTTGGGATTATTACAGAGAGAGGACAGTGATTGACACAAAGAGAGAAAAGGGATTGACACAAAGAGAGGATAGGCACTGTGACAGAGAGAGGATAGGGATTGATACAAAGAGAGGATCGGGATTGATACAGTAAGAGGATAGGGATTGCTGCAGAGAGAGGATACGGACTGACACAGAGAGAGGATAGGGTTTGACACAGAGAGAGTACAGGGCTTCACACATTGAGAGTAGTGGGATTAATAGAGAGGAGAGGGATTGACACTAAGAAAGATTAGGGATTGATAAAGAGAGAGGATAGGGATTGACACCAAGAGAGAATAGGGATTGACACAAAGAGAGGATAGGCACTGTGACAGAGAGAGGATAGGGATTGATACAAAGAGAGGATAGGGATTGATACAGTAAGAGGGTAGGGATTGCTGCAGAGAGAGGATACGGACTGACACAGAGAGAGGATAGGGTTTGACACAGAGAGAGTACAGGGCTTCTCACAGAGAGAGTAATGGGATTAATAGAGAGGAGAGGGATTGACACTAAGAAAGTTTAGGGATTGATAAAGAGAGAGGATAGGGATTGAACCAAGAGAGAATAGGGATTGACACAAAGAGAGGATTATGGATTGAAACAAAGAGCAGATAGGTACTGAGACAGAGAGAGGAGAGGGTTTTGATATGGAAAGATAATAGGGACTGACAGAGAGAGATGAAAGGGAATGACACAGAGAGAGGCCAGGGTTTGACACGGACAGAGGATAGGGATTGATACAGAGAGAGGATAGGGATTGACACAGAGTTGTTGGATTGATAGAGAGGATAGAAATTGACACGAAGAGAATTTAAGGATTGCTACAGAGAGAGGACAGAATTTACACAGAGATAGTAGTGGGATTCATAGCGAGGACAGTGATTGACACTAAGAGCGTTTGGGATTGATACAGAGAGAGGATAGTGATTGACACAAAGAGAGAAAAGGGATTGACACAAAGAGAGAATAGGCACTGTGACAGAGAGAGGATAGGGATTGATACAAAGAGAGGATAGGGATTGATAGAGTAAGAGGATAGGGATTGCTACAGAGAGAGGATACGGACTGACACAGAGAGAGGATAGGGACTGACACAGAGAGAGGCCAACGTTTGACACAGAGAGAGGATAGGGACTGACACAGAGAGAGGATAGGGATTGGCACAGAGAGAGGATATGGATTGACAGAGAGAGAGGATAGGGATTGACACAGCGACAGGATAGGGAATGACACCGAGATAGAGGAATAGGGATTGACGCTAAGTGAGTTTAGGCATTGATACAGAGAGAGGATAGGGACGGACACAGAGAGAGGTGAGGGATTGACAGAGAGAGAGGATAGGGATTGATACAGAGAGAGGATAGGGATTGACAGAGAGAGAGGATAGGGATTGACACAGAGAGAGGTGAGGGATTGACAGAGAGAGAGGATAGGGATTGATACAGAGAGAGGATAGGGATTGACAGAGAGAGAGGATAGGGATTGACACAGCGAGAGGATAGGGATTGACACAGTAAGAGGATAGGGATTGATACAGAGAGACGATAGGGATTGACACAGAGAGTCGTGGGATTGATAGAGAGGAGAGGGATTGACAGAGAGAGTAGTGGGATTGATGGAGAGGAGATGGATTGACACTAAGAGAGTTTAGGATTCATACAGAGAGAGGATAGGGATTGATATGGAGAGAGGATTGGCATTGACACAGAGAGAGGATAGGGATTGACACAGAGAGAGTATAGGGCTTCACACAGAGAGGGTAGTAGGATTAATAGAGAGGAGAGGGATTGACACTAAGAGAGTTTAGGGATGGATAAAGAGAAAGGATAGGGATTGACACCAAGAGAGAATAGGGATTGACAAAAAGAGAGGATTATGGATTGACACAGAGAGAGGATAGGCTCTTAGACAGAGAGAGGAGAGGGAATGATACGGAGAGAGGATAGGGACTGACGCAGAGAGATGATAGGGAATGACACAGAGAGAGGCCAGGGTTTGGCACAGAGAGAGGATCGGGATTGACACAGAGATTGTTGTGGGATTGATACCGAGGAGAGTTATTGACACTAAGAGAGTTTGGGATTGATACCAAGAGAGAGTAGTGATTGACACAAAGACAGAAAAGGAATTGACACCAAGAGAGGATAGGCACTGAGAGAGAGAGAGGATAGGGATTGATACAAGGAGAGTATAGGGATTGATACAGTAAGTGGATAAGGATTGCTACAGAGAGACGATAGGGACTGACACAGAGAGAGGATAGGGATTGACTCAGAGAGAGGGTATGGATTGACAGAGAGAGAGGTTAGGGATTGACACTGAGACAGAATAGGGAATGACACCAAAATAGAGGAATAGGGATTGACGCTAAGAGAGTTTAGGGATTGATACAGAGAGAGGATAAGGACTCACACAGATAGAGGATAGATATTGATACAGAGAGAGGAGAGGGCTTGACATAGAGAAAGGATAGGGATTGATACAGAGAGAGGATAGGGATTGACAGAGAGGGAGGATAGGGATTGACACAGCGAGAGGATAGGGATTCATAGAGAGGATAGGGATTGACACAGTAAGAGGTTAGGGTTTGATACAGAGAGAGGATAGGGATCGACACAGAGCGAGTAGTGGGATTGATAGAGAGGAAAGAGATTGACACAGAGAGAGTAGTGGAATTGATAGAGATGAGAGGAATTGACACGAAAAGAGTTTAGGGATTGATACAGAAAGAGGATAGGGATTGATCTAGAGAGAGGATAGAGATTGTCACAGAGAGAGGATATGGATTGACTCAGAGAGATGATAGGGATTGACACAGAGAGAGTAGTGGGTTTGATAGAGAGGAGAGATTTTGACAGTAAGAGAGTTTAGGGATTGATACAGAGAGAGGATAGGGATTGACACAAAGAGAGAATAGGGATTGATACAAAGAGAGGATTATGGATTGAAACAAAGAGAGGATAGGCACTGAGACAGAGATAGTATCGGGATTGATACTGACATAGGATAGGGATTAATACAGAGAGAGGATTGGGACTGACACAGAGAGAGGATCGGGAATGACACAGAGAAAGGCCAAGCTTTGACACAGAGAGAGGGTAGGGACTGACACAGAGAGAGGATAGGGATTGATAAAGGGAGAGGATAGGGATTGATAGAGAGAGAGGATCGGGATTGATACAGAGAGAGGATAGGGATTGACACAGAGAGGGTAGTGGGATCGACACAGAGAGTGGATAGGAATTGATACAGAGAGAGGATAGGGATTAACAGAGAGAGGATCGGGATTGATACAGAGAGCGGATAGGGATTGACAGAGAGAGTGGATAGGGATTGATACAGAGAGAGGATAGGGATTGACAGAGAGAGGATAGGGATTGATACAGACAGAGAGAGAAGATAGGGATTGACACAGGGAGAGTACTGGGACTCAAAGAGAGGAAAGGGATTGACACTATGAGAGTTTAGGGATTGATACAGAGAGCGGATAGGGATTTATACAGAGAGAGAATAGGGATTGATACAGAGAGAGGATAGGGTTTGATACAGAGAGAGGATAGGCATTGACACAGCGAGAGTAGTGGGATTGATAGAGTGGATAGGGATTGACACTAAGAGAGTTTAAGGATTGATACAGAGAGAGGGTAGGGATTGATACAGAGAGAGGACAGAATTGACACAGAGATTGTAGTGGGATTGATAGTGAGGAGAGTGATTGACACTAAGAGAGTTTGGGATTGATACAGAGAGAGGATAGTGATTGACACAAAGAGAGAAAAGGGATTGACACAAAGAGAGGATAGGCACTGAGACAGAGAGAGGATAGGGATTGATACAAAGAGAGGATAGGGATTGATACAGTAAGAGGATAGGAATTGTTACAGAGAGTGGATATGGACTGACGCAGAGAGAGGCCAGGGTTTGACACAGAGAGAGGATAGGGATTGACACAGAGAGTGGAGAGGGATTGATTCAGAGAGAGGATAGGAATTCACAGACTGAGAGGATAGAGATTGACACAGAGAGAGGATAGGGATTGATACAAAGAGAGTATAGGGATTGATACAGTAAGAGGATAGGGATTGCTACAGTGAGAGGATAGGGACTGACACAGAGAGAGGCCAACGTTTGACACAGAGAGAGGATAGGGTTTGGCACAGAGAGAGGATATGGATTGACAGAGAGAGAGGATAGGGATTGACACAGCGACAGGATAGGCAATGACACCGAGATAGAGGAATAGGGATTGACGCTAAGTGAGTTTAGGCATTGATACAGAGAAAGGATAGGGACTGACACAGAGAGAGGCGAGGGATTGACAGAGAGAGAGGATAGGGATTGATACAGAGAGAGGATAGGGATTGACAGAGAGAGTGAATAGGGATTGACACAGCGAGAGGATAGGGATTGACACAGTAAGAGGATAGGGATTGATACAGAGAGACGATAGGGATTGACACAGAGAGAGTCATGGGATTGATAGAGAGGACAGTGATTGACACTAAGAGCGTTTGGGATTATTACAGAGAGAGGACAGTGATTGACACAAAGAGAGAAAAGGGATTGACACAAAGAGAGGATAGGCACTGTGACAGAGAGAGGATAGGGATTGATACAAAGAGAGGATCGGGATTGATACAGTAAGAGGATAGGGATTGCTGCAGAGAGAGGATACGGACTGACACAGAGAGAGGATAGGGTTTGACACAGAGAGAGTACAGGGCTTCACACATTGAGAGTAGTGGGATTAATAGAGAGGAGAGGGATTGACACTAAGAAAGATTAGGGATTGATAAAGAGAGAGGATAGGGATTGACACCAAGAGAGAATAGGGATTGACACAAAGAGAGGATAGGCACTGTGACAGAGAGAGGATAGGGATTGATACAAAGAGAGGATAGGGATTGATACAGTAAGAGGGTAGGGATTGCTGCAGAGAGAGGATACGGACTGACACAGAGAGAGGATAGGGTTTGACACAGAGAGAGTACAGGGCTTCTCACAGAGAGAGTAATGGGATTAATAGAGAGGAGAGGGATTGACACTAAGAAAGTTTAGGGATTGATAAAGAGAGAGGATAGGGATTGAACCAAGAGAGAATAGGGATTGACACAAAGAGAGGATTATGGATTGAAACAAAGAGCAGATAGGTACTGAGACAGAGAGAGGAGAGGGTTTTGATATGGAAAGATAATAGGGACTGACAGAGAGAGATGAAAGGGAATGACACAGAGAGAGGCCAGGGTTTGACACGGACAGAGGATAGGGATTGATACAGAGAGAGGATAGGGATTGACACAGAGTTGTTGGATTGATAGAGAGGATAGAAATTGACACGAAGAGAATTTAAGGATTGCTACAGAGAGAGGACAGAATTTACACATAGATAGTAGTGGGATTCATAGCGAGGACAGTGATTGACACTAAGAGCGTTTGGGATTGATACAGAGAGAGGATAGTGATTGACACAAAGAGAGAAAAGGGATTGACACAAAGAGAGAATAGGCACTGTGACAGAGAGAGGATAGGGATTGATACAAAGAGAGGATAGGGATTGATACAGTAAGAGGATAGGGATTGCTACAGAGAGAGGATACGGACTGACACAGAGAGAGGATAGGGACTGACACAGAGAGAGGCCAACGTTTGACACAGAGAGAGGATAGGGACTGACACAGAGAGAGGATAGGGATTGGCACAGAGAGAGGATATGGATTGACAGAGAGAGAGGATAGGGATTGACACAGCGACAGGATAGGGAATGACACCGAGATAGAGGAATAGGGATTGACGCTAAGTGAGTTTAGGCATTGATACAGAGAGAGGATAGGGACGGACACAGAGAGAGGTGAGGGATTGACAGAGAGAGAGGATAGGGATTGATACAGAGAGAGGATAGGGATTGACAGAGAGAGAGGATAGGGATTGACACAGCGAGAGGATAGGGATTGACACAGTAAGAGGATAGGGATTGATACAGAGAGACGATAGGGATTGACACAGAGAGTCGTGGGATTGATAGAGAGGAGAGGGATTGACAGAGAGAGTAGTGGGATTGATGGAGAGGAGATGGATTGACACTAAGAGAGTTTAGGATTCATACAGAGAGAGGATAGGGATTGATATGGAGAGAGGATTGGCATTGACACAGAGAGAGGATAGGGATTGACACAGAGAGAGTATAGGGCTTCACACAGAGAGGGTAGTAGGATTAATAGAGAGGAGAGGGATTGACACTAAGAGAGTTTAGGGATGGATAAAGAGAAAGGATAGGGATTGACACCAAGAGAGAATAGGGATTGACAAAAAGAGAGGATTATGGATTGACACAGAGAGAGGATAGGCTCTTAGACAGAGAGAGGAGAGGGAATGATACGGAGAGAGGATAGGGACTGACGCAGAGAGATGATAGGGAATGACACAGAGAGAGGCCAGGGTTTGGCACAGAGAGAGGATCGGGATTGACACAGAGATTGTTGTGGGATTGATACCGAGGAGAGTTATTGACACTAAGAGAGTTTGGGATTGATACCAAGAGAGAGTAGTGATTGACACAAAGACAGAAAAGGAATTGACACCAAGAGAGGATAGGCACTGAGAGAGAGAGAGGATAGGGATTGATACAAGGAGAGTATAGGGATTGATACAGTAAGTGGATAAGGATTGCTACAGAGAGACGATAGGGACTGACACAGAGAGAGGATAGGGATTGACTCAGAGAGAGGGTATGGATTGACAGAGAGAGAGGTTAGGGATTGACACTGAGACAGAATAGGGAATGACACCAAAATAGAGGAATAGGGATTGACGCTAAGAGAGTTTAGGGATTGATACAGAGAGAGGATAAGGACTCACACAGATAGAGGATAGATATTGATACAGAGAGAGGAGAGGGCTTGACATAGAGAAAGGATAGGGATTGATACAGAGAGAGGATAGGGATTGACAGAGAGGGAGGATAGGGATTGACACAGCGAGAGGATAGGGATTCATAGAGAGGATAGGGATTGACACAGTAAGAGGTTAGGGTTTGATACAGAGAGAGGATAGGGATCGACACAGAGCGAGTAGTGGGATTGATAGAGAGGAAAGAGATTGACACAGAGAGAGTAGTGGAATTGATAGAGATGAGAGGAATTGACACGAAAAGAGTTTAGGGATTGATACAGAAAGAGGATAGGGATTGATCTAGAGAGAGGATAGAGATTGTCACAGAGAGAGGATATGGATTGACTCAGAGAGATGATAGGGATTGACACAGAGAGAGTAGTGGGTTTGATAGAGAGGAGAGATTTTGACAGTAAGAGAGTTTAGGGATTGATACAGAGAGAGGATAGGGATTGACACAAAGAGAGAATAGGGATTGATACAAAGAGAGGATTATGGATTGAAACAAAGAGAGGATAGGCACTGAGACAGAGATAGTATCGGGATTGATACTGACATAGGATAGGGATTAATACAGAGAGAGGATTGGGACTGACACAGAGAGAGGATCGGGAATGACACAGAGAAAGGCCAAGCTTTGACACAGAGAGAGGGTAGGGACTGACACAGAGAGAGGATAGGGATTGATAAAGGGAGAGGATAGGGATTGATAGAGAGAGAGGATCGGGATTGATACAGAGAGAGGATAGGGATTGACACAGAGAGGGTAGTGGGATCGACACAGAGAGTGGATAGGAATTGATACAGAGAGAGGATAGGGATTAACAGAGAGAGGATCGGGATTGATACAGAGAGCGGATAGGGATTGACAGAGAGAGTGGATAGGGATTGATACAGAGAGAGGATAGGGATTGACAGAGAGAGGATAGGGATTGATACAGACAGAGAGAGAAGATAGGGATTGACACAGGGAGAGTACTGGGACTCAAAGAGAGGAAAGGGATTGACACTATGAGAGTTTAGGGATTGATACAGAGAGCGGATAGGGATTTATACAGAGAGAGAATAGGGATTGATACAGAGAGAGGATAGGGTTTGATACAGAGAGAGGATAGGCATTGACACAGCGAGAGTAGTGGGATTGATAGAGTGGATAGGGATTGACACTAAGAGAGTTTAAGGATTGATACAGAGAGAGGGTAGGGATTGATACAGAGAGAGGACAGAATTGACACAGAGATTGTAGTGGGATTGATAGTGAGGAGAGTGATTGACACTAAGAGAGTTTGGGATTGATACAGAGAGAGGATAGTGATTGACACAAAGAGAGAAAAGGGATTGACACAAAGAGAGGATAGGCACTGAGACAGAGAGAGGATAGGGATTGATACAAAGAGAGGATAGGGATTGATACAGTAAGAGGATAGGAATTGTTACAGAGAGTGGATATGGACTGACGCAGAGAGAGGCCAGGGTTTGACACAGAGAGAGGATAGGGATTGACACAGAGAGTGGAGAGGGATTGATTCAGAGAGAGGATAGGAATTCACAGACTGAGAGGATAGAGATTGACACAGAGAGAGGATAGGGATTGATACAAAGAGAGTATAGGGATTGATACAGTAAGAGGATAGGGATTGCTACAGTGAGAGGATAGGGACTGACACAGAGAGAGGCCAACGTTTGACACAGAGAGAGGATAGGGTTTGGCACAGAGAGAGGATATGGATTGACAGAGAGAGAGGATAGGGATTGACACAGCGACAGGATAGGCAATGACACCGAGATAGAGGAATAGGGATTGACGCTAAGTGAGTTTAGGCATTGATACAGAGAGAGGATAGGGACTGACACAGAGAGAGGCGAGGGATTGACAGAGAGAGAGGATAGGGATTGATACAGAGAGAGGATAGGGATTGACAGAGAGAGTGAATAGGGATTGACACAGCGAGAGGATAGGGATTGACACAGTAAGAGGATAGGGATTGATACAGAGAGACGATAGGGATTGACACAGAGAGAGTCATGGGATTGATAGAGAGGACAGTGATTGACACTAAGAGCGTTTGGGATTATTACAGAGAGAGGACAGTGATTGACACAAAGAGAGAAAAGGGATTGACACAAAGAGAGGATAGGCACTGTGACAGAGAGAGGATAGGGATTGATACAAAGAGAGGATCGGGATTGATACAGTAAGAGGATAGGGATTGCTGCAGAGAGAGGATACGGACTGACACAGAGAGAGGATAGGGTTTGACACAGAGAGAGTACAGGGCTTCACACATTGAGAGTAGTGGGATTAATAGAGAGGAGAGGGATTGACACTAAGAAAGATTAGGGATTGATAAAGAGAGAGGATAGGGATTGACACCAAGAGAGAATAGGGATTGACACAAAGAGAGGATAGGCACTGTGACAGAGAGAGGATAGGGATTGATACAAAGAGAGGATAGGGATTGATACAGTAAGAGGGTAGGGATTGCTGCAGAGAGAGGATACGGACTGACACAGAGAGAGGATAGGGTTTGACACAGAGAGAGTACAGGGCTTCTCACAGAGAGAGTAATGGGATTAATAGAGAGGAGAGGGATTGACACTAAGAAAGTTTAGGGATTGATAAAGAGAGAGGATAGGGATTGAACCAAGAGAGAATAGGGATTGACACAAAGAGAGGATTATGGATTGAAACAAAGAGCAGATAGGTACTGAGACAGAGAGAGGAGAGGGTTTTGATATGGAAAGATAATAGGGACTGACAGAGAGAGATGAAAGGGAATGACACAGAGAGAGGCCAGGGTTTGACACGGACAGAGGATAGGGATTGATACAGAGAGAGGATAGGGATTGACACAGAGTTGTTGGATTGATAGAGAGGATAGAAATTGACACGAAGAGAATTTAAGGATTGCTACAGAGAGAGGACAGAATTTACACAGAGATAGTAGTGGGATTCATAGCGAGGACAGTGATTGACACTAAGAGCGTTTGGGATTGATACAGAGAGAGGATAGTGATTGACACAAAGAGAGAAAAGGGATTGACACAAAGAGAGAATAGGCACTGTGACAGAGAGAGGATAGGGATTGATACAAAGAGAGGATAGGGATTGATACAGTAAGAGGATAGGGATTGCTACAGAGAGAGGATACGGACTGACACAGAGAGAGGATAGGGACTGACACAGAGAGAGGCCAACGTTTGACACAGAGAGAGGATAGGGACTGACACAGAGAGAGGATAGGGATTGGCACAGAGAGAGGATATGGATTGACAGAGAGAGAGGATAGGGATTGACACAGCGACAGGATAGGGAATGACACCGAGATAGAGGAATAGGGATTGACGCTAAGTGAGTTTAGGCATTGATACAGAGAGAGGATAGGGACGGACACAGAGAGAGGTGAGGGATTGACAGAGAGAGAGGATAGGGATTGATACAGAGAGAGGATAGGGATTGACAGAGAGAGAGGATAGGGATTGACACAGCGAGAGGATAGGGATTGACACAGTAAGAGGATAGGGATTGATACAGAGAGACGATAGGGATTGACACAGAGAGTCGTGGGATTGATAGAGAGGAGAGGGATTGACAGAGAGAGTAGTGGGATTGATGGAGAGGAGATGGATTGACACTAAGAGAGTTTAGGATTCATACAGAGAGAGGATAGGGATTGATATGGAGAGAGGATTGGCATTGACACAGAGAGAGGATAGGGATTGACACAGAGAGAGTATAGGGCTTCACACAGAGAGGGTAGTAGGATTAATAGAGAGGAGAGGGATTGACACTAAGAGAGTTTAGGGATGGATAAAGAGAAAGGATAGGGATTGACACCAAGAGAGAATAGGGATTGACAAAAAGAGAGGATTATGGATTGACACAGAGAGAGGATAGGCTCTTAGACAGAGAGAGGAGAGGGAATGATACGGAGAGAGGATAGGGACTGACGCAGAGAGATGATAGGGAATGACACAGAGAGAGGCCAGGGTTTGGCACAGAGAGAGGATCGGGATTGACACAGAGATTGTTGTGGGATTGATACCGAGGAGAGTTATTGACACTAAGAGAGTTTGGGATTGATACCAAGAGAGAGTAGTGATTGACACAAAGACAGAAAAGGAATTGACACCAAGAGAGGATAGGCACTGAGAGAGAGAGAGGATAGGGATTGATACAAGGAGAGTATAGGGATTGATACAGTAAGTGGATAAGGATTGCTACAGAGAGACGATAGGGACTGACACAGAGAGAGGATAGGGATTGACTCAGAGAGAGGGTATGGATTGACAGAGAGAGAGGTTAGGGATTGACACTGAGACAGAATAGGGAATGACACCAAAATAGAGGAATAGGGATTGACGCTAAGAGAGTTTAGGGATTGATACAGAGAGAGGATAAGGACTCACACAGATAGAGGATAGATATTGATACAGAGAGAGGAGAGGGCTTGACATAGAGAAAGGATAGGGATTGATACAGAGAGAGGATAGGGATTGACAGAGAGGGAGGATAGGGATTGACACAGCGAGAGGATAGGGATTCATAGAGAGGATAGGGATTGACACAGTAAGAGGTTAGGGTTTGATACAGAGAGAGGATAGGGATCGACACAGAGCGAGTAGTGGGATTGATAGAGAGGAAAGAGATTGACACAGAGAGAGTAGTGGAATTGATAGAGATGAGAGGAATTGACACGAAAAGAGTTTAGGGATTGATACAGAAAGAGGATAGGGATTGATCTAGAGAGAGGATAGAGATTGTCACAGAGAGAGGATATGGATTGACTCAGAGAGATGATAGGGATTGACACAGAGAGAGTAGTGGGTTTGATAGAGAGGAGAGATTTTGACAGTAAGAGAGTTTAGGGATTGATACAGAGAGAGGATAGGGATTGACACAAAGAGAGAATAGGGATTGATACAAAGAGAGGATTATGGATTGAAACAAAGAGAGGATAGGCACTGAGACAGAGATAGTATCGGGATTGATACTGACATAGGATAGGGATTAATACAGAGAGAGGATTGGGACTGACACAGAGAGAGGATCGGGAATGACACAGAGAAAGGCCAAGCTTTGACACAGAGAGAGGGTAGGGACTGACACAGAGAGAGGATAGGGATTGATAAAGGGAGAGGATAGGGATTGATAGAGAGAGAGGATCGGGATTGATACAGAGAGAGGATAGGGATTGACACAGAGAGGGTAGTGGGATCGACACAGAGAGTGGATAGGAATTGATACAGAGAGAGGATAGGGATTAACAGAGAGAGGATCGGGATTGATACAGAGAGCGGATAGGGATTGACAGAGAGAGTGGATAGGGATTGATACAGAGAGAGGATAGGGATTGACAGAGAGAGGATAGGGATTGATACAGACAGAGAGAGAAGATAGGGATTGACACAGGGAGAGTACTGGGACTCAAAGAGAGGAAAGGGATTGACACTATGAGAGTTTAGGGATTGATACAGAGAGCGGATAGGGATTTATACAGAGAGAGAATAGGGATTGATACAGAGAGAGGATAGGGATTGATACAGAGAGAGGATAGGGTTTGATACAGAGAGAGGATAGGCATTGACACAGCGAGAGTAGTGGGATTGATAGAGTGGATAGGGATTGACACTAAGAGAGTTTAAGGATTGATACAGAGAGAGGATAGGGATTGATACAGAGAGAGGACAGAATTGACACAGAGATTGTAGTGGGATTGATAGTGAGGAGAGTGATTGACACTAAGAGAGTTTGGGATTGATACAGAGAGAGGATAGTGATTGACACAAAGAGAGAAAAGGGATTGACACAAAGAGAGGATAGGCACTGAGACAGAGAGAGGATAGGGATTGATACAAAGAGAGGATAGGGATTGATACAGTAAGAGGATAGGAATTGTTACAGAGAGTGGATATGGACTGACGCAGAGAGAGGCCAGGGTTTGACACAGAGAGAGGATAGGGATTGACAGAGAGAGAGGATACGGATTGACACTGCGACTGGATAGGGAATGACACCGAGATAGAGGAATAGGGATTGACACTAAGAGAGTTTAGGGATTGATACAGAGAGAGGATAAGGACTGACACAGATTGAGGAGAGGGAATGACACAGAGAGAGGAGAGGGATTGACAGAGGGAGAGAATAGGGATATACACTGAGACAGAATAGGAGTTGACACCGAGACAGAGGAATAGGGATTGACGCTAAGAGAGATTTGGTATATATTTGGGCAGCGGCTGAACCCGAGGCACTACACGTGTAGTGTCTCCCACCCGCCCTCCTCCTCTAACCAAAAAAAAAGGACTCGGTGGTGTGTTGATAAGGTAAGGCTTTTTCTATTTCTCTTTTTTTTATCGTGAGATTGGTAAAAACTTTTCGTTCCTTTTTCATTATTTAAGTTAAGCTTAAGATTAAAAATGGCAGGTGATCTCAGACCCGTGTTATGCTCATCTTGCTCAATGTGGGAGCTCAGGGACACGGCTGATGTCCCTGACTCCTTCACGTGCAGGAAGTGTGTCCAGCTGCAGCTCTTGTTAGACCGCATGACGGCTCTGGAGCTGCGGATGGACTCACTTTGGAGCATCCGCGATGCTGAGGAGGTTGTGGATAGCACATTTAGCGAATTGGTCACACCGCAGATTAGGATTGCTGAGGGAGAAAGGGAATGGGTGACCAACAGGCAGAGAAAGAGCAGGAAGGCAGCGCAGGAGTCCCCTGCGGTCATCTCCCTCCAAAACAGGTATACCGTTTTGGATACTGTTGAGGGAGATGGCTCACCAGGGGAAGGCAGCAGTAGCCAGGTTCATGGCACCGTGGCTGGCTCTGCTGTTCGGAAGGGCGGGACAAAGAGTGGAAGGACTATAGTCATAGGGGATTCGATTGTAAGGGGAGTAGATAGGCGGTTCTGTGGTCGAAAACGAGACTCCCGTATAGTATGTTGCCTCCCAGGTGCACGGGTCAGGGATGTCTCAGATCGGCTGCAGAACATTCTGAAGGGGGAGGGTGAACAGCCAGTTGTCATTGTGCACATAGGCACCAATGATATCGGTAAAAAATGGGATGAGATCCTACAAGCAGAATTTAGGGAGTTAGGAGCCAAGTTAAAAAGTAGGACCTCAGAGGTAGTAATCTCAGGATTGCTACCAGAGCCACGTGATAGTCAGAGTAGAAATGAAAGAATAGTCAGGATGAATGCATGGCTTGAGAGATGGTGCAGGAGGGAGGGGTTCAGATTTTTGGGACATTGGGACCAGTTCTGGGGGAGGTGGGACTATTACAAATTGGACGGTCTACACCTGGGCCGGACTGGAACCAATGTCCTTGGGGTTGCTTTTACTAACGCTGTTGGGGAGGGTTTAAACTAATGTGGCAGGGGTATGGGAACCAAATGAGAAGGTCAGTGGACAGCAAGGAGGTAGTAACTAAAGCCTGTAAGGAACTAGATAATGAAGTCAGCGTGACTAAGGGGAAGAGTAGGCAGGGAGCAGATGATGTACGCAAAGGGAATGGTGGTCTGAGGTGCATTTGTTTTAATGCAAGAAGTGTAGTAGGTAAGGCAGATGAACTTAGGGCTTGGATTAGTACCTGGGAGTATGATGTTATTGCTATTACTGAGACTTGGTTGAGGGAAGGGCATGATTGGCAACTAAATATCCCAGGATATCGATGCATCAGGTGGGATAGAGAGGGAGGTAAAAGGGGTGGAGGAGTTGCATTACTGGTCAAAGAGGATATCACAGCTGTGCTGAAGGAAGGCACAATGGAGGACTCGAGCAGTGAGGCAATATGGGCAGATCTCAGAAATAGGAAGGGTGCGGTAACAATGTTGGGGCTGTACTACAGGCCTCCCAACAGCGAGCGTGAGATAGAGGTACAAATATGTAAACAGATTATGGAAAGATGTAGGAGCAACAGGGTGGTAGTGATAGGAGATTTTAATTTTCCCAACATTGACTGGGATTCACTTAGTGTTAGAGGTCTAGATGGAGCAGAATTCGTAAGGAGCATCCAGGAGGGTTTTCTTGAGCAGTATGTAAATAGTCCAACTCGGGAAGGGGCCATACTGGACCTGGTGTTGGGGAATGAGCCCGGCCAGGTGGTTGAAGTTTCAGTCGGGGACTACTTTGGGAATAGTGATCACAATTCCGTAAGTTTTAGAATACTCATGGACAAAGACGAGAGTGGTCCTAAAGGAAGAGTGCTAAATTGGGGGAAGGCCAACTATACCAAAATTCGGCAGGAGCTGGGGAATGTAGATTGGGAGCAGCTGTTTGAAGGTAAATCCACATGTGATATGTGGGAGGCTTTTAAAGAGAGGTTGATTAGCGTGCAGGAGAGACATGTTCCTGTGAAAATGAGGGATAGAAATGGCAAGATTAGGGAACCATGGATGACAGGTGAAATTGTGAAACCAGCTAAGAGGAAAAAGGAAGCATACATAAGGTCCAGGAGGCTGAAGAAAGACGAAGCTTTGAAAGAATATCGGGAATGTAGGACCAATCTGAAACGAGGAATTAAGAGGGCTAAAAGGGGTCATGAAATATCTTTAGCACACAGGGTTAAGGAAAATCCCAAAGCCTTTTATTCATATGTAAGGAGCAAGAGGGTAACTAGAGAAAGGATTGGCCCACTCAAGGACAAAGAAGGAAAGTTATGCGTGGAGTCAGAGAAAATGGGTGAGATTTTAAACGAGTACTTTGCATCGGTATTCACCGAGGAGAGGGACATGACGGATGTTGAGGTTAGGAACAGATGTTTGATTACTCTAGGTCAAGTCGGCATAAGGAGGGAGGAAGTGTTGGGTATTCTAAAAGGCATTAAGGTGGACAAGTCCCCAGGTCCGGATGGGATCTATCCCAGGTTACTGAGAGAAGCGAGAAAGGAAATAGCTGGGGCCTTAACAGATATCTTTGCAGCATCCTTAAACACGGGTGAGGTCCCGGAGGACTGGAGAATTGCTAATGTTGTCCCCTTGTTTAAGAAGGGTAGCAGGGAAAATTCAGGTAATTATAGACCGGAGAGCCTGACGTCAGTGGTAGGGAAGCTGCTGGAGAAGATACTGAGGGAATCGGATCTATTCCCATTTGGAAGAAAATGGGCTGATCAGTGATAGGCAACATGGTTTTGTGCAGGGAAGGTCATGTCTTACCAACATAATAGAATTCTTTGAGGAAGTGACAAAGTTGATTGATGAGGGAAGGGCTGTAGATGTCATATACATGGACTTCAGTAAGGCGTTTGATAAGGTTCCCCATGGTCGGCTGATGGAGAAAGTGAAGTCGCATGGGGTCCAGGGTGTAGTAGCTAGATGGATAAAGAACTGGCTGGGCAACAGGAGACAGAGAGTAGTAGTGGAAGGGAGTTTCTCAAAATGGAGACGTGTGACCAGTGGTGTTCCACAGGGATCCTTGCTGGGACCAATGTTGTTTGTGATATACATAAATGATTTGGAGGAAAGTATAGGTGGTCTGATTAGCAAGTTTGCAGACGACACTAAGATTGGTGGAGTAGCAGATAGTGAAGGGGCCTGTCAGAGAATACAGCAGAATATACATAGATTGGAGAGTTGGGCAGAGAAATGGCAGATGGAGTTCAATCAGGGCAAATGCGAGGTGATGCATTTTGGAAGATCCAATTCAAGAGAGAACTATGCAGTAAATGGAAAAGTCCTGGGGAAAATTGATGTACAGAGAGATTTGGGTGTTCAGGTCCATTGTTCCCTGAAGGTGGCAACGCAGGTCAATAGTGGTCAAGAAGGCATACGGCATGCTTTCCTTCATCGGTCAGGGTATTGAGTACAAGAGTTGGCAGGTCATGTTACAGTTGTATAAGACTTTGGTTTGGCCACATTTGGAATACTGCATGCAGTTCTGGTCGCCACATTACCAAAAGGATGTGGATGCTTTGGAGAGGGTGCAGAGGAGGTTCACCAGGATGTTGCCTGGTATGGAGGGCGCTAGCTATGAAGAGAGGTTGAGCAGATTAGGATTATTTTCATTAGAAAGACGGAGGTTGAGGGGGGACCTGATTGAGGCGTACAAAATCATGAGAGGTATAGACAGGGTGGATAGCAAGAAGCTTTTTCCCAGAGTGGGGGATTCAATTACTAGGGGTCACAAGTTCAAAGTGAGAGGGGAAAAGTTTAGGGGGGATATGCGTGGAAAGTTCTTTACGCAGAGGGTGGTGGGTGCCTGGAACGCGTTGCCAGCGGTGGTGGTAGATGCGGGCACGATAGCGTCTTTTAAGATGTATCTAGACAGATACATGAATGGGCAGGAAGCAAAGAGATACAGACCCTTTGAAAATAGGCGACATGTTTAGATAGAGGATCTGGATCGGCGCAGGTTTGGAGGGCCGAAGGGCCTGTTCCTGTGCTGTAATTTTCTTTGTTCTTTTTTGTTCTTTGTATTGATACAGAGAGATGATAAGGACTGACACAGAGAGAGGATAGAGATTGATACAGAGAGAGGATAGGGATTGACACAGAAAGAGGATAGGGATTGATACAGAGAGAGGATAGGGATTGACAGAGTGAGAGGATAGGGATTGATACAGAGAGAGGAAAGGGATTGATACAGAGAGAGAATAGGGATTGATACAGAGAGAGGTTAGGGATTGATACAGAGAGAGGATCGGGATTGATCTGGAGAGAGGATAGGGATTGACACCGAGAGAGGATAGGGATTGACACAGAGAGAGTAGTGGGATTGATAGAGAGGATAGGGATTGACACTAAGAGAATTTAAGGATTGATACAGAGAGAGAATTAGAATTAGAATTAGAATTAGAATATTACAGCGCAGTCCAGGCCCTTCGGCCCTCGATGTTGCGCCGACCTGTGAAACCATGTGACCTACACTATTCCATTTTCATCCATATGTCTATCCAATGACCACTTAAATGTCCTTAAAGTTGGCGAGTCTACTACTGTTGCAGGCAGGGCGTTCCACGCCCCTACTACTCTCTGAGTAAAGAAACTACCTCTGACATCTGTCCTATATCTATCACCCCTCAACTTAAAGCTATGTCCCCTCGTGTTTGCCATCACCATCCGAGGAAAAAGACTCTCACTATCCACCCTATCCAACCCTCTGATTATCTTATCTGTCTCTATTAAGTCACCTCTCCTCCTCCTTCTCTCTAACGAAAACAACCTCAAGTCCCTCAGCCTCTCCTCGTAAGACCTTCCCTCCATACCAGGCAACATCCTAGTAAATCTCCTCTGCACCCTTTCCATAGCTTCCACATCCTTCCTATAATGCGGTGACCAGAACTGCACGCAATACTCCAGGTGCGCTCTCACCAGAATTTTGTACAGCTGCAGCATGACCTCGTGGCTCCGAAACTCGATCCCCCTACTAATAAAAGCTAACACACCATATGCCTTCTTAACAGCCCTATTAACCTGGGTAGCAACTTTCAGGGATTTATGTACCTGGACACCAAGATCTCTCTGCTCATCTACACTACCAAGAATCTTCCCATTAGCCCAGTACTCTGCATTCCTGTTACTCCTTCCAAAGTGAATCACCTCGCACTTTTCCGCATTAAACTCCATTTGCCATCTCTCAGCCCAGCTCTGCAGCCTATCTATGTCCCTCTGTACCCTACAACATCCTTCGGCACTATCCACAACTCCACCGACCTTAGTGTCATCCGCAAATTTACTAACCCACCCTTCTACACCCTCTTCCAGGTCATTTATAAAAATGACAAACAGCAGTGGCCCCAAAGCAGATCCTTGCGGTACACCACTAGTAACTAAACTCCAGGATGAACATTTGCCATCAACCACCACCCTCTGTCTTCTTTCAGCTAGCCAATTTCTGATCCAAAGCTCTAAATCACCTTCAACCCCATACTTCCGTATTTTCTGCAATAGCCTACCGTGGGGAACCTTATCAAACGCCTTACTGAAATCCATATACACCACATCCACTGCTTTACCCTCATCCACCTGTTTGGTCACCTTCTCGAAAAACTCTATAAGGTTTGTGAGGCACGACCTACCCTTCACAAAACCGTGCTGACTATCGCTAATGAACTTATTCTTTTCAAGATGATTATAAATCCTGTCTCTTATAACCTTTTCCAACATTTTACCCACAACCGAAGTAAGGCTCACAGGTCTATAATTACCAGGGCTGTCTCTGCTCCCCTTCTTGAACAAGGGGACAACATTTGCTATCCTCCAGTCTTCCGGCACTATTCCTGTCGACAATGACGACATAAAGATCAAGGACAAAGGCTCTGCAATCTCCTCCCTAGCTTCCCAGAGAATCCTAGGATAAATCCCATCTGGCCCAGGGGACTTATCTATTTTCACACTTCCCAAAATTGATAACACCTCCTCCTTGTGAACCTCAATCCCATCTAGCCTAGTAGCCTGAATCTCAGTATTCTCCTCGACAACATTTTCTTCCTCTACCGTAAATACTGACGCAAAATATTCATTTAACACTTCCCCTACCTCCTCTGATTCCACACACAACTTCCCACTACTATCCTTGATTGGCCCTAATCTAACTCTAGTCATTCTTTTATTCCTGATATACCTGTAGAAAGCCTTAGGGTTTTCCTTGATCCTATCCGCCAATGACTTCTCGTGTCCTCTCCTTGCTCTTCTTAGCTCTCCCTTTAGATCCTTCCTGGCTAGCTTGTAACTCTCAAGCGCCCTAACTGAGCCTTCACGTCTCATCCTAACATAAGCCTTCTTCTTCCTCTTGACAAGCGCTTCAACTTCTTTAGTAAACCACGGCTCCCTCGCTCGACAACATCCTCCCTGCCTGACAGGTACATACTTATCAAGGACACGCAGTAGCTGCTCCTTGAATAAGCTCCACATTTCGATTGTTCCCATCCCCTGCAGTTTCCTTCCCCATCCTACGCATCCTAAATCTTGCCTAATTGCATCATAATTTCCTTTCCCCCAGCTATAATTCTTGCCCTGCGGTATATACCTGTCCCTGCCCATCGCTAAGGTAAACCTAACCGAATTGTGGTCACTATCACCAAAGTGCTCACCTACATCTAAATCTAACACCTGGCCGGGTTCATTACCCAGTACCAAATCCAATGTGGCATCGCCCCTGGTTGGCCTGTCTACACACTGTGTCAGAAAACCCTCCTGCACACACTGGACAAAAACTGACCCATCTAAAGTACTCGAACTATAGTATTTCCAGTCGATATTTGGAAAGTTAAAGTCCCCCATAACAACTACCCTGTTACTCTCGCCCCTGTCGAGAATCATCTTCGCTATCCTTTCCTCTACATCTCTGGAACTATTTGGAGGTCTATAAAAGACTCCCAAAAGGGTGACCTCACCTCTCCTGTTTCTAACCTCGGCCCATACTACCTCAGTAGACGAGTCCTCAAATGTCCTTTCTGTCGCTGTAATACTCTCCTTGATTAACAATGCCACACCCCCCCCTCTTTTACCATCTTCTCTGTTCTTACTGAAACATCTAAATCCCGGAACCTGCAACATCCATTCCTGCCCCTGCTCTACCCATGTCTCCGAAATGGCCACTACATCGAGATCCCAGGTACCAACCCATGCTGCAAGCTCACCCACCTTATTCCGGATGCTCCTGGCGTTGAAGTAGACACACTTTAAACCAGGTTCTTGCTTGCCAGTGCCCTCTTGCGTCCTTGTAACCTTATCCCTGACCTCACGACTCTCAACATCCTGTACACTGGCACTACAATTTAGGTTCCCGTTCCCCTGCTGAATTAGTTTAAACCCCCCCAAAGAGCACTAGCAAATCTCCCCCCCAGGATATTGGTTCAGGTGAAGACCATCCTGTTTGTAGAGGTCCCACCTACCCCAGAAAGAGCCCCAATTATCCAGGAAACCAAAAGCCTCCCTCCTGCACCATCCCTGCAGCCATGTGTTCAACTCCTCTCTCTCCCTATTCCTCGCTTCGCTATCACGTGGCACGGGCAACAACCCAGAGATAACAACTCTGTTTGTTCTCGCTCGAAGCTTCCACCCGAGCTCCCTGAATTTCTGTCTTAAATCCCCATCTCTCTTCCTACCTATGTCGTTGGTGCCTATGTGTACCACGACTTGGGGCTGCTCCCCCTCCCCCTTAAGCATCCCAAAAACACGATCCGAGACATCACGAACCCTGGCACCTGGGAGGCAACATACCAACCGTGAGTCTCTCTCGTTCCCACAGAACCTCCTATCTGTTCCCCTAACTATGGAGTCCCCAATGACCAATGCTAAGGGGACCATACAAAGTGGATTGATACAGAGAGAGGACAGACTTGACACAGGGATTGTTGTAGGATTGATAGTGAGGATAGTGATTGATACTAAGAGAGTGGCATTGATACAAAGCGAGGATAGTGATTGACACAAAGAGAGAAAAGGGATTGACACAAATGAAGGATAGGCACTGAGACAGAGAGAGGATAGGGATAGATACAGTAAGAGGATAGGGACTGACACAGAGAGAGGATAGGGACTGACACAGAGAGAGGATAGGGACTGACACAGCGAGAGGATAGGGATTGATTGAGAAGATAGGGATTGACACAGTGAGAGGATAGGGATTGATACAGAGAGAATATAGGGATTGCTACAGAGAGAAAAGTGGGATTCATAGAGAGGAGAGGGATTGAGAGAGATGAGAGGAATTGACACAGAGAGAGTCGTGGGATTGATAGAAAGGAGAGATTTTGACACTAAGAGAGTTTCTGGATTGATAGAGAGAGAGGATTGGGATTGACACAAATAGAGAATAGGGATTGACACGAAGAGAGGATTATGGATTGAAACAAAGAGAGGATAGGCACTGAGACAGAGATAGCATAGGGATTGATACGGAGAGAGGATAGGGATTGATACAGAGAGAGGATAGGGACTGACACACAGAGAGGATAGGGATTGATAGGGAAGATAGGGATTGACACAGTAAGGGGATAGGGATTGATACAGAGAGAGGATAGGGATTGGTACAGAGAGAGGAGATGGATTGACACAGAGAGAGGAGAGGGATTGATAGAGAAGATAGGGATTGACACAGTAAGGGGATAGGGATTGATACAGAGAGAGGATAGGGATTGATACAGAGAGAAAAGCGGGTTTCGTAGAGAGGAGAGGGATTGATGCAGAGAGAGTTGTGGGATTGAGAGAGATGAGAGGGATTGACACTACGAGAGTTAAGGGATTGATACAGAGAGAGGATATGGATTGATCTAGAGAGAGGATAGGGATTGACACAGAGAGAGGATAGGGATTGACACAGAGAGAGTAGTGGGTTTGATAGAGAGGAGAGAGATTGACACAGAGAGAATAGTGGGATTGATAGAGAGGAGAGATTTTGACACTAAGGGAGTTTCTGGATTGATACAGAGAGAGGATAGGGATTGACAGAGTGAGGATCGGGATTGATACAGAGAGAGGATAGGGATTGACACAGAGAATGGAAAGGGATTGATACAGAGAGAGGATAGCGATTGACAGAGAGAGGATATGGATTGGTATGGAGAGAGAGAGAAGTTAGGGATTGACACAGAGAGAGTACTGGGATTCAAAGAGAGGAGAGGGATTGACATGATGAGAGTTTAGGGTTTGGTACAGAGAGTGGATAGGGATTGATACAGAGAGAGAATATGGATTGATACAGAGAGAGGATAGGGATTGATACAGAGAGAGGCGAGGGATTGACACAGAGAGAGTAGTGGGATTGATAGAGAGGATAGGGATTGACACTAAGAGAGATTAAAGATTAATACAGAGAGAGGATAGGGATTGATACAGAGAGAGGACAGAATTGACACAGAGATTGTAGTGGGATTGATAGTGAGGAGAGTGATTGACACTAAGTGAGTTTGGGATTGATACAGAGAGAGGATAGTGATTGACACAAAGAGAGAAAAGGGATTGACACAAAGAGAGGATAGGCACTGAGACAGAGAGAGGATAGGGATTGATACAAAGAGAGGATAGGGATTGATACAGAGAGAGGATAGGGATTGACACAGAGCGAGTTGTGGGATTGATAGAGAGGAGAGGGATTGACACAGAGAGTAGTGGGATTGATAGAGAGGAGAGGGATTGACACTAAGAGATTTTAGGGATTGATACAGAGAGAAGATAAAGATTGATATATAGAGAGGATAGGGATTGACACAGAGAGAGGATAGGGATTGACACAGAGAGAGTAGTGGGATTGATAGAGAGGAGAGGGATTACACTAAGAGACGATTATGGATTGAAACAAAGAGAGGATAGGCACTGAGACAGAGCAAGTAGAGGGACTGATACAGAGAGAGGATAGGGATTGATACAGAGAGAGGATATGGATTTACACAGAGAGATGATAGGGAATGACACAGAGAGAGGCCAGGGTTTGACAGAGACAGAGGATAGGGACTGACACAGCGAGAGGATAGGGATTGATAGAGAAGATAGGGATTGACACAGTTAGAGGATAGGGATTGATACAGAGAGAGGATAGGGATGGATACAGAGAGAGGATAGGGATTGATACAGAGAGAGAATAGGGATTGATACAGAGAGAGGATAGGGATTGATCCAGAGAGAGGATTGGGATTGCTATAAAGAGAGGATAGGGATTGACACCGAGAGAGGATAGGGATTGACACAGTTAGAGGATAGGGATTGACACCGAGAGAGGATAGGGATTGACACAGAGAGAATAGTGGGATTGATAGAGAGGATAGGGATTGACACTAAGAGAATTTAAGGATTGATACAGAGAGAGGATGAGGATTGATACAGAGAGAGGACAGACTTGACACAGGGATTGTTGTGGGATTGATAGTGAGGAGAGTGATTGATACTAAGAGAGTTTGGGATTGATACAAAGCGAGGATAGTGATTGACACAAAGAGAGAAAAGGGATCGATACAAAGATAGGATAGGGATTGCTAAAGAGAAAGGGTAGGGACTGACACAGAGAGAGGATAGGGATTGATAGAGAAGATAGGGATTGACACAGTAAGGGGATAGGGATTGATACAGAGAGAAAAGCGGGATTCATAGAGAGGAGAGGGATTGATGCAGAGAGAGGATATGGATTAATCTAGAGAGAGGATAGGGATTGGCACAGAGAGAGTAGTGGGATTGATAGAAAGGAGAGATTTTGACACTAAGTGAGTTTCAGGATTGATACAGAGAGAGGATTGGGATTGACACAAAGAGAGAATAGGGATTGACACAAAGGGAGGATTATGGATTGAAACAAAGAGAGGATAGGCACTGAGACAGAGATAGCATAGGGATTGATACAAAGAGAGGATACGGTTTGATACAGAGGATAGGGACTGACACAGAGAGAGGAGAGGGACTGACACAGAGAGAGGCCAGCATTTGACACAAAGAGAGGATAGGGATTGATACAGAGAGAGGCTAAGGACTGACACAGAGGGATAGATACAGAGAGAGGAGAGGGATTGATACAGAGAGAGGATAGGGATTGACAGAGAGAGAGGATAGGGATTGATTCAGAGAGAGGATAGGGATTGACAGGGAGACAGGATAGGGATTGACACAGCGAGAGGATAGGGATTGATACAGAGAGAGGATGGGATTGACACAGAGAGAGTAGTGGGATTGATAGAGAGGAGAGGGATTGACACTAAGAGATTTTAGGGATCGATACAGAGAGAGGATAGGGATTGACACTAAGAGAGGATTACGGATTGAAACAAAGAGAGGATAGGCACTGAGACAGGGAGAGTAGAGGGATTGATACGGAGAGAGGATAGGGATTGATACAGAGAGAGGATAGGGACTGACACAGAGAGAGGATAGGGACTGACACAGAGAGAGGATAGGGACTGACACAGAGAGATGATAAGGAATGACACAGAGAGAGGCCAGGGTTTGACACAGAGAGAGGATAGGGACTGACACAGAGAGAGGATAGGGACTGACACAGAGAGATGATAGGGAATGACACAGAGAGAGGCCAGGGTTTGACACAGAGAGAGGATAGGGACTGGCACAGAGAGAGGATAGGGGTTGATATAGAGAGAGGATAGGGATGGATACAGAGAGAGGATAGGTATTGACAGAGGGAGCATAGGGAATGATACAGAGAGAGGATAGGGATTGACACGGAGAGAGTCCTGGGATTCAAATAGAGCGGAGGGATTGACACATTGAGAAATTAGGAATTGATACAGAGAGAGGATAGGGATTGACAGAGTGAGGATCGGGATTGATACAGAGAGAGGATAGGGATTGACACAGACAGTGGATAGAGATTGATTTAGAGAGATGATAGGGATTGACAGAGAGAGGATTGGGATTGATACAGAGAGAGAGAGAAGATAGGGATTGACACAGAGAGAGTACAGGGATTCAAAGAGTGGAGAGGGATTGACACTATGAGAGTTTAGGGATTGATACTGAGAGACGAGAGGGAGTGATACAGAGAGGGAATAGGGATTGATACAGAGAGAGGATAGGTAATGATGCAGAGAGAGGATGGGGATTGATACAGAGTGAGGATAGAGATTGACAAAGAGAGAGGATAGGGATTGACACAGCGAGAGGATAGACATTGATGCAGAGAGAGGACAGGGATTGGCACAGAGAGTTTAATGATTGACACTAAGAGAGTTTAGTGATTGATACAGAGAGAGGATAGGGAATGACAAAGAGAGAACAGGGATTGACACAAAGAGAGTATTATGGATGTACACAAAGAGAGGATAGGCACTGAGACAGAGAGAGGATAGGGATTGATACAGAGAGAGGAAAGGGGTTGGTACAGAGAGAAGATAAGTATTGCTACAGAGAGAGGATAGGGACTGACACAGAGAGAGGCCAGGGTTTGACACAGAGTGCGTATAGGAACTGACAGAGAGAGAGGATAGGGTTTGACACAGAGAGAGGATAGGGACTGACATACAGAGAGGATAGGGAATGACACAGAGAGATGCCAGGGTGTGACATAGTGAGAGGTTAGGATTTGACACAGAGAGAGGATAGGGACTGACAGAGAGAGAGGATTGGGAATCACACAGAGAGAGGATAGGGACGACACAGATAGAGGATAGGGATTGACAGAGAGATAGGGTAGGGAGTGACACAGAGAGAGGATAGGGACTAACACAGAGAGATGATAGGGAATGACACAGAGAGAGGCCAGGGTTTGACACAGCGAGAGGATAGGGACTGACACAGAGATAGAGGTACAGGGATTGACGCTAAGAGAATTTAAGGATTGATACAGAGAGAGGATAAGGACTGATAGAGAGAGAGGATATGGATTGACACAGAGAGAGGATAGGGATTGATACAGAGAGAGGAGATGGATTGATACAGAGAGTGGAGAGGGATTGATACAGAGGAGAGGGATTGATACAGAGAGAGAGGAGAGGGATTGATACAGAGAGAGGATAGGGATTGACACAGAGAGAGGAGTGGGATTGATCGAGAGGAGGGGGATTGATACAGAGAGGGGATCGGGATTGATACTGAGAGAGAATATGGTTTGACAGGGAGAAAGGAGAGGGACTGATACAGAGAGAGGATAGGGATTGACAGAGAGAGAGGTGAGGGATTGACACAGTGAGAGGATAGGGATTGATAGAGAGGATAGGGATTGACAAAGTAAGACGATAGGGATTGATACAGAGAGAGGAGAGGGATTGATACAGAGAGAGGATGGGGATTCATAGAGAGAATTGATAGGGATTGACACAAAGAGAGAAGTTAGTGATTGACAGAGAGAGTGGACAGGGATTGACACAGAGAGAGGCTTGGGATTGAGAGAGAGACGGAGGATAGGGTTTGACACTGAGAGAGTGGAATAGGGATTGACACAGAGAAAGGATATTGATTGAGAGAGAGAGAGGATAGGGATTGATACAGAGAGAGGAATGGATTGAGACAGAGACTGGATAGGGACTGACAGATAGATAGGATAAGGAGTGACAGAGAGAGAGGATAGGGATTGACAGAAAGGGGATGGGGATTGATACAGAGAGAGGATAGGGATTGACAAATTTTGAGGATAGGGATTGACACAAAGAGAGGATAGGAACTGACACAGAGAGAGCATAGGGATTGACAGAGAGAGAGGATAGGGATTGACACAGACAGAGGATAGGGATTGACACGGAGAGAGGATAGGGTCTGACAGAGATAGAGGATAGGGATTGACACAGAGAGAGGATCGGGACTGACACAGAGAGAGCATAGGGATTGACAGAGAGAGAGGATTGGGATTGACACAGACAGAGGATAGGGATTGACACGGAGAGAGGATAGGGTCTGACAGAGATAGAGGATAGGGATTGACACAGAGAGAGGATAGGGACTGACACAGAGAGAGCATAGGGATTGACAGAGAGAGAGGATTGGGATTGACACAGACAGAGGATAGGGATTGACACGGAGAGAGTAATGGGTTTGATAGAGAGGAGAGAGATTGACACAGAGAGAGTAGTGGGATTGATAGAGAGGAGAGATTTTGACACTAACAGAGTTTCGGGATTGATACAGAGAGAGGATAGGGATTGACACAAAGTGAGAATAGGGATTGACACAAAGAGAGGATTTTAGATTGAAACAAAGAGAGGATATGCAGTGAGACAGAGAGAGTATCGGCATTGATACGGAGAGAGGATAGGGATTGATACAGCGAGAGCATAGGGACTGACACACAGAGAGGATAGGGACTGACACAGAGAGAGGATAGGGATTGACACAGAGAGTGGATAGGGATTGACACAGAGAGAGTATAGGGATTGACACAGAGAGTGGATAGGGATTGACACAGAGAGAGGATAGGGATTGACACAGAGAGTGGATAGGGATTGACACAGACAGAGGATAGGGATTGACACAGAGAGTGGATTTGGATTGTTACAGAGAGAGGATAGTAATTAACTGGGAGTGGATAGGGATTGACACAGAGAGAGTACTGGGATTGTTAGAGAGAAGAGGGATTGACAATATGAGAGTTTAGGGACTGATTCCGAGAGAGGATAGGAATTTATACAGAGAAAGAATAGGGATTGATACAGAGAGAGGATAGGGATTGATACAGAGAGAATAGGGATTGATACGGACAGAGGATAGGGATTGCTACAGAGAGAGGATAGGGACTGACACAGAGAGAGGCCAGGGTTTGACACAGAGAGAAGATAGGGACTGACACAGAGAGTGAGGTAGGGACTGACACAGAGAGAGGAAAGGGACTGATACAGAGAGAGGATAGGGATGGACACAGAGAGTGAGGTAGGGACTGACACAGAGAGAGGATAGGGAATGACACAGAGAGTGAGGTAGGGACTGACACAGAGAGAGGATAGGGAATGACACAGAGAGTGAGGTAGGGACTGACACAGAGAGAGGATAGGGAATGACACAGAGAGTGAGGTAGGGACTGACACAGAGAGAAGATAGGGACTGACACAGAGAGAGGATTGGGAATGACACAGAGAGAGGAAAGGGACTGATACAGAGAGAGGATAGGGAATGACACAGAGAGTGAGGTAGGGACTGACACAGAGAGAGGATAGGCATTGACACAGAGAGAGGATCGGGATTGACAGAGGGAGAGGATAGGGTTTGACACAAAGAGAGGATAGGGACTGACACAAAGAGAGGCTAGGGATTGACACCGAGACAGGATAGGGATTGACACCGAGACAGGATAGGGATTGACACCGAGATAGCAGAAGAGGGATTGACGCTAAGAGAGTTTAGGGATTGATAGAACGAGAGGATAAGAACTAACACAGAGAAAGGATAGGGATTGAAAGAGAGAGAGGATATGGATTGACACAGAGAGTTGATAGGGATTGATACAGAGAGAGGAGAGGGATTGATAGAGAGGAGAGGGATTGATACAGAGAGAGGATTGGGATTGACACAGCTAGAGGAGAGGGATTGATAGAGAGAGAGAAGAGAGAGATTGATACAGAGGAGAGGGATTGAGACAGAGAGAGAGGAGAGGGATTGATACAGAGAGAGGAGTGGGATGGATAGAGAGGAGGCGGGTTGATACTGAGAGAGGATATGGTTTGACAGAGAGAGAGGTGAGGGATTGATACAGAGAGAGGATAGGGATTGACAGAGAGAGAGGTGAGGGATTCAGACAGTGAGAGGATAGGGATTGAAAGAGAGGATAGGGATTGACAAAGTAAGACGATAGGGACTGACACAGAGATAGGACAGGGATTTATAAGGAGAGAGGGTAGGGATTGATACAGAGAGAGGATAGGGATTGCTACAGAGGGAGGATAGGGACTGACACAGAGAGAGGATAGGGTCTGAGACAGAGATAGGTCAGGGTTTGACACACAGAGTGGATAGGGACTATGACAGAGAGAGGATAGGGTTTGACATAGAGAGAGGATAGGGACTGACACAGAGATAGGCCAGGGTTTTACACACAGAGAGGATAGGGACTGACACAGAGAGAGGATAATGTTTGACACAGAGAGAGGATAGGGACTAACACAGAGAGAGGATAGAGATTGACACAGAGAGAGGATAGGGATTGACAGATAGAGAGGATAGGGATTGCAACCGAGACAGGATAGGGATTGACACCGAGATAGAGGGATCGGGATTGACGCTAAGAGAGTTTAGGGATTGATACAGAGAGAGGATAAGGACTGACACAGATTGAGGATAGAGATTGATACTGAGAGAGGATAGGGATTGATTCAGAGAGCAGAGAGGGACTGTTACAGTGAAAGGACAGGGATTGACAGTGAGAGGATGGAGATTGATACAGAGAGAGGATACGGATTGACAGAGAGAGGATACGGATTGACACAGCGAGAGGATAGGGATTGATAGAGAGGATAGGGATTGACACAGTGAGAGGATAGACATTGATACAGAGAGAGGACAGGGATTGACACAGAGAGAGTGGTGGGATTGATAGAGAGGAGAGGGATCGACATAGAGTGAGTAGTGAGATTGATGGAGAGCAGTGGGATTGACACTAAGAGAGTTTAGTGATTGACACTAAGAGAGTTTAGGGATTGATACAGAGAGAGGATAGGGAATGACACAAAGAGAGAACAGGGTTTGACACAAAGAGAGTATTATGGATTTACACAAAGAGAGGATAGGCACTGAGACAGAGAGAGGATAGGGATTGGTACAGAGAGAGGATAGGTATTGCGATAGAGAGAGGATAGGCACTGAGACAGAGAGAGTATAGGGATTGATACAGAGCGAGGAGAGGGATTGATACAGAGAGAGGATAGGGACTGTCACAGAGAGAGGATAGGGACTGACACAGAGAAAGGATAGGGATTGATATAGAGAGAGTAGTGGGATTGATAGAGAGAGGGGATAGGGATAGACACAGAGAGAGTAGTGGGATTGATAGAGAGGAGAGGGATTGACACTAAGAGAGTTTCGGGATTGATACAGAGAGAGGATAGGGATTGACACAAAGAGAGAATAGGGATTGACACAAAGAGAGGATTATGGATTGAAACAAAGAGAGGAGCGGCACTGAGACAGAGAGATTATAGGGATTGATACAGAGGAAGAATAGGGATTGCTACAGAGAGAGGATAGGGACTGACACAGAGCGAGGAAAGGGACTAACACAGAGAAAGGCCAGGGTTTGACACAGAGAGAGGATAGGGACTGACACAAAGAGAGGATTGGGAATTACACAGAGAGAGTTTAGGGACTGACACAGAGAGAGGATCAGGTTTGACACAGAGAGAGGATATGGATTGACACAGAGAGAGGAAAGGGACTGACACAGAGAGAGGATAGGGATTGACACCGAGATAGGATAGGGATTGACACCGAGAGAGGAATAGGGATTGACACCGAAATAGGAATAGGGATTGACGCTAAGAGAGTTTAGGTATTGATAGAACGGGAGGATAAGAACCGACACAGAGAGAGGATAGGGATTGAAAGAGAGAGAGGATATGGAATGACACAAAGAGTGGATAGGGATTGATACAGCGAGCGGAGAGGAATTGACATAGAGAGCGGAGAGGGATTGATGGAGAGGAGAGGGATTGATACAGAGAGAGGATCAGGATTGATAGAGAGAGAGGATTGGGATTGGCACAGCGAGATGTTCGGGATTGATCGAGAGGATAGGGATTGACACAGAAAGAGGCTAGGGATTGATACAGAGAGAGGATAGGGACTGTCACAGAGAGAGGATAGGGACTGACACAGAGAAAGGATAGGGATTGATATAGAGAGAGTAGTGGGATTGATAGAAAGAGGGGATAGGGATAGACACAGAGAGAGTAGTGGGATTGATAGAGAGGAGAGGGATTGACACTAAGAGAGTTTCGGGATTGATACAGAGAGAGGATAGGGATTGACACAAAGAGAGAATAGGGATTGACACAAAGAGAGGATTATGGATTGAAACAAAGAGAGGAGCGGCACTGAGACAGAGAGATTATAGGGATTGATACAGAGGAAGAATAGGGATTGCTACAGAGAGAGGATAGGGACTGACACAGAGCGAGGAAAGGGACTAACACAGAGAAAGGCCAGGGTTTGACACAGAGAGAGGATAGGGACTGACACAAAGAGAGGATTGGGAATTACACAGAGAGAGTTTAGGGACTGACACAGAGAGAGGATCAGGTTTGACACAGAGAGAGGATATGGATTGACACAGAGAGAGGAAAGGGACTGACACAGAGAGAGGATAGGGATTGACACCGAGATAGGATAGGGATTGACACCGAGAGAGGAATAGGGATTGACACCGAAATAGGAATAGGGATTGACGCTAAGAGAGTTTAGGTATTGATAGAACGGAAGGATAAGAACCGACACAGAGAGAGGATAGGGATTGAAAGAGAGAGAGGATATGGAATGACACAAAGAGTGGATAGGGATTGATACAGCGAGCGGAGAGGAATTGACATAGAGAGCGGAGAGGGATTGATGGAGAGGAGAGGGATTGATACAGAGAGAGGATCAGGATTGATAGAGAGAGAGGATTGGGATTGGCACAGCGAGATGTTCGGGATTGATCGAGAGGATAGGGATTGACACAGAAAGAGGCTAGGGATTGATACAGAGAGAGGATAGGGATTGATACAGAGAGAGGATAGGGACTGACACAGAGAGAGGATAGGAATTGACACGGAGAGAGGATAGGGTTTGACACAGAGAGAGGAAAGGGACTGACACAGAGAGAGGCCAGGGTTTGGCACAGAGAGGATAGGGACTGACACAGAGAGAGGATAGGGTTTGACAGAGAGAGAAGATAGGGTTTGACAGAGAGAGAAGATAGGAATTGCTACAGAGAGAGGATAGGGACTGACACAGAGAGAGGATAGGGACTGACACAGAGAGAGGATAGGGTTTGACAGAGAGAGAAGATAGGGTTTGACAGAGAGAAGATAGGAATTGCTACAGAGAGAGGATAGGGACTGACACAGAGAGAGGAAAGCGATTGATCGAGAGGATAGGGATTGACATAGAAATAAGATAGGGATTGATACAGAGAGAGGAGTGGCATTGACAGAGAGAGAGGCCAGGGTTTGGCACAGAGAGAGGATAGGGACTGACACAGAGAGAGGATAGGGACTGACACAGAGAGAGGATAGGGAATGACGCAGAGAGAGGCTAGGGTTTGACAGAGAGAGAAGATAGGGTTTGACACAGAGAGAGGAATGGGATTGCTACAGAGAGAGGATAGGGACTGACACAGAGAGAGGATAGGAATTGCTACAGAGACAGGATAGGGACTGACACAGAGAGAGGATAGGGACTGACACAGAGAGAGGCCAGGGATTGACACAGAGAGAGGATAGGGACTGACACAGAGAGAGGATAGGGACTGACACAGAGAGAGGACAGGGAATGACACAGAGAGAGGATAGGGATTGACACAGAGAGAGAATAGGGTTTGACACAGAGAGAGGATAGGCATTGCTCCAGAGAGAGGATAGGGACTGACACTGAGAGAGGATAGGCATTGACACAGAGAGAGGATAGGGATTGACACAGAGAGAGGGTAGGGACTGACACAGAGAGAGGATAGGCATTGCTCCAGAGAGAGGATAGGGATTGACACAGAGAGAGGGTAGGGACTGACACAGAGAGAGGATAGGCATTGCTCCAGAGAGAGGATGGGGACTGACACAGAGAGAGGACAGGGAATGACACAGAGAGAGGATAGGGATTGACACAGAGAGAGGGTAGGGACTGACACAGAGAGAGGATAGGCATTGCTCCAGAGAGAGGATAGGGACTGACACAGAGAGAGGATAGGCATTGACACAGAGAGAGGATAGGCATTGACACCGAGACAGGATAGGGATTGACACCGAGATAGAGGAATCAGGATTGACGCTAAGAGAGTTTAGGGATTGATAGAACGAGAGGATAAGAACTGACACAGAGAGAGGATAGGGATTGAAATAGAGAGAGGATATGGATTGATAGAGAGAGAGGTAAGGGATTAACACAGCCAGAGGGTAGGGATTGATCGAGAGGATAGGGACTGACACAGAAAGTGGATAGGGATTAATACAGAGAGAGGATAGGGACTGACACAGAGAGAGGATCGGGATTGACAAAGAGAGAGGATAGCGATTGATAGAGAGGATAGGGATTGACATAGAAAGAAGATAGGGATTGATACAGAGAGAGGAGTGGCATTGACACAGAGAGAGGCGAGGGATTGATAGAGAGGATAGGGATTGACACCGAGAAAGTATAGGGATTGATACAGAGATTGGATAGGGATTGACAGAGAGAGGATAGGGATTGACACAGAGACTGGATTTGGATTGTTACAGAGAGAGGATAGGGATTAACAGAGAGAGGATAGGGATTGACACAGAGAGAGTACTGGGATTGTTTGAGATGAAAGGGATTGACAATATGGGAGTTTAGGGATTGATTCCGAGAGAGGATAGGGATTGATACAGAGAGAGGATAGGATTGATACAGAGAGAGGATAGTGATTGACAGAGAGAGAGTATTATGGATTGACACAAAGCGAGGACAGGCACTGGGACAGAGAGACGATAGGGATTGATACAGAGAGAGGAGAGGGATTGACACAGAGAGTGGAGATGGATTGATCGAGAGGAGGGGGATTGATACAGAGAGAAGATCGTGTTTGACAGTGAGAGAGGATAGGGATTGACACAGCCAGAGGATAGGGATTGATAGAGAGAGAGGACAGGGTTTGACACAGAGAGAGGATAGGGACTGACACAGAGAGAGGATAGGGACTGACACAGAGAGAGGATAGGGATTGACACCGAGACAGGATAAGGATTAACACCGAGACAGGATAGGGATTGACACCGAGATAGCGGAAGAGGGATTGACGCTAAGAGAGTTTAGGGATTGATAGAACGAGAGGATAAGAACTGACAGAGAGAGAGGATAGGGATTGAAAGAGAGAGAGGATATGGATTGACACAGAGAGTGGATAGGGATTAATACAGAGAGAGGAGAGGGATTGATAGAGAGAGAGAAGAGAAAGATTGATACAGAGGAGAGGGATTGAGACAGAGAGAGAGGAGAGGGATTGATACAGAGAGAGGAGTGGGATTGATAGAGAGGAGGCGGGTTGATACTGAGAGAGGATATGGTTTGACAGAGAGAGAGGAGAGGGATTGATACAGAGAGAGGATAGGGATTGACAGAGAGAGAGGACAGGGATTGATACAGAGAGAGGATAGGGATTGACAGAGAGAGAGGTGAGGGATTCAGACAGTGAGAGGATAGGGATTGATAGAGAGGATAGGGATTGACAAAGTAAGACGATAGGGACTGACACAGAGATAGGACAGGGATTTATAAGGAGAGAGGGTAGGGATTGATACAGAGAGAGGATAGGGTCTGAGACAGAGATAGGCCAGGGTTTGACACAGAGAGTGGATAGGGATTAATACAGAGAGAGGAGAGGGATTGATAGAGAGAGAGAAGAGAAAGATTGATACAGAGGAGAGGGATTGAGACAGAGAGAGAGGAGAGGGATTGATACAGAGAGAGGAGTGGGATTGATAGAGAGGAGGCGGGTTGATACTGAGAGAGGATATGGTTTGACAGAGAGAGAGGAGAGGGATTGATACAGAGAGAGGATAGGGATTGACAGAGAGAGAGGACAGGGATTGATACAGAGAGAGGATAGGGATTGACAGAGAGAGAGGTGAGGGATTCAGACAGTGAGAGGATAGGGATTGATAGAGAGGATAGGGATTGACAAAGTAAGACGATAGGGACTGACACAGAGATAGGACAGGGATTTATAAGGAGAGAGGGTAGGGATTGATACAGAGAGAGGATAGGGTCTGAGACAGAGATAGGCCAGGGTTTGACACACAGAGTGGATAGGGACTGTGACAGAGAGAGGATAGGGTTTGACATAGAGAGAGGATAGGGACTGACACAGAAATAGGCCAGGGTTTGACACACAGAGAGGATAGGGACTGACACAGAGAGAGGATAATGTTTGACACAGAGAGAGGATAGGGACTAACACAGAGAGAGGATGGAGATTGACACAGAGAGAGGATAGGGATTGACAGATAGAGAGGATAGGGATTGCAACCGAGACAGGATAGGGATTGACACCGAGATAAAGGGATCGGGATTGACGCTAAGAGAGGTTAGGGATTGATACAGAGAGAGGATAAGGACTGACACAGAGAGAGGATAGAGATTGATACTGAGAGAGGATAGGGATTGATTCAGAGAGCAGAGAGGGATTGTTACAGTGAGAGGACAGGGATCGACAGAGCGAGAGGATGGAGATTGATACAGAGAGAGGATACGGATTGACAGAGAGAGGATACGGATTGACACAGCGAGAGGATGGGGATTGATAGAGAGGATAGGGATTGACACAGTGAGAGGATAGACATTGCTACAGAGAGAGGACAGGGATTGACACAGAGAGAGTGGTGGGATTGATAGAGAGGAGAGGGAACGACATAGAGTGAGTAGTGAGATTGATGGAGAGCAGTGGGATTGACACTAAGAGAGTTTAGTGATTGACACTAAGAGAGTTTAGGGATTGATACAGAGAGAGGATAGGGAATGACACAAAGAGAGAACAGGGTTTGACACAAAGAGAGTATTATGGATTTACACAAAGAGAGGATAGGCACTGAGACAGAGAGAGGATAGGGATTGGTACAGAGAGAGGATAGGGATTGGTACAGAGAGAGGATAGGTATTGCTACAGAGAGAGGATAGGCACTGAGACAGAGAGAGGATAGGGATTGGTACAGAGAGAGGATAGGGATTGATACAGAGCGAGGAGAGGGATTGATACAGAGAGAGGATAGGGATTGATACAGAGAGAGGATAGGGATTGGTACAGAGAGAGGATAGGTATTGCTACAGAGAGAGGATAGGCACTGAGACAGAGAGAGTATAGGGATTGATACAGAGTGAGGAGAGGGATTGATACAGAGAGAGGATAGGGACTGACACAGAGAAAGGATAGGGATTGATATAGAGAGAGGATAGGGATAGGCACACAGAGAGGATAGGATTTGACAGACAGAGAGTTTAGGGATTGATACAGAGAGTGGATCGGGACTGACACAGAGAGAGGATAGGGATTGACACAGAGAAAGGATAGGGACTGACACAGAGAGAGGATAGGGATTGACACAGAAAGAGGATAGGGATTGATACAGAGAGAGGATAGGGATTGGCACACAGAGAGGATAGGGATTGACACAAAGAGAGGATAGGATTTGACAGACAGAGAGTTTAGGGATTGATACAGAGAGCGGATCGGGACTGACACAGAGAGAGGATAGGGATTGACAGAGAGAGAGGATAGGGACTGACAGAGATAGAGGATAGGGACTGACACAGAGAGAGGTTGGGGACTGACACAGAGAGAGGATAGGGACTGACAGAGAGAGAGGATAGGGATTGATACAGACAGAGGATAGGGACTGACACAGTGAGAGGATAGCGACTGACACACAGAGAGGATAGGGAATGACACAGAGAGAGGATTGAGAATGACACAGAGAGAGGATAGTGACTGAAACAGAGAGAGGATAGGGAATGACACAGAGAGAGGATAGGGATTGATAGAGAGAGAGGGTAGGGTTTGACAGAGAGAGGATTGGGACTGACAGAGAGAGAGGATAGGGATTGACACACAGAGAGGATAGGGACTGACAGAGAGAGAGGATAGGGATTGACAGAGAGAGAGGATCGGGATTGACACCGAGACAGTATAGGGATTGACACAGAGATAGAGGAATAGGGATTGACGCTAAGAGAGTTTAGGGATTGATAGAAAGAGAGGATAAGAACTGACACAGAGAGAGGAGAGGGATTGATACAGAGAGAGGATAGGGAATGACACAGAGAGAGGATAGGGATTGATAGAGAGAGAGGGTAGGGTTTGACAGAGAGAGGATTGGGACTGACAGAGAGAGAGGATAGGGATTGACACACAGAGAGGATAGGGACTGACAGAGAGAGAGGATAGGGATTGACAGAGAGAGAGGATCGGGATTGACACCGAGACAGTATAGGGATTGACACAGAGATAGAGGAATAGGGATTGACGCTAAGAGAGTTTAGGGATTGATAGAAAGAGAGGATAAGAACTGACACAGAGAGAGGAGAGGGATTGATACAGAGAGAGTTTCGGGATTGACAGAGAGACAGGATAGGGATTGACACAGCCAGAGGATAGGGATTGATAGAGAGAGAGGATAGGGATTGATCGAGAGGATAGGGATTGACACAGAAAGAGGATAGGGATTGACACAGAAAGAAGATATTGATTGATACAGAGAGAGGAGAGAGATTGACACAGAGAGAGGCGAGGGATTGATAGAGAGGATACGGATTGACACCAAGAAAGTATAGGGATTGATACAGAGTGTGGATAGGGATTGACAGAGAGAGCATAGTGATTGATACAGAGAGAGGAGAATAGGGACTGGCACAGAGAGAGGATAGGGATGAACCGAGAGAGGATATGGATTGACACAGAGAGAGGATAGGGATTGATACAGAGAGAGTTTAGGGTTTGATACACAGAGAGGATAAGGAATGACACAGAGAGAGGATTAGGAATGACAGAGAGAGGATAGCGACTGAAACAGAGAGAGGATAGGGAATGACACAGAGAGAGGATAGGGATTGATAGAGAGAGGATAGCGACTGAAACAGAGAGAGGATAGGGAATGACACAGAGAGAGGATAGGGATTGACAGAGAGAGAGGATAGGGTTTGACAGAGAGAGGATAGGGACTGATACAGAGAGAAGATAGTGATTGACACCGAGACAGGATAGTGATTGACATCGAGATAGAGGAACAGGGATTGACGCTAAGAGAGTGTAGGGATTGATACAGAGAGAGGATAGGGATTGACACAGAGCGAGGATAGGGATTGACAGAGAGAGAGAATAGTGTTTGACACAGAGAGAGGGGAATAGGGATTGACACAGAGAAAGGATAGGGATTGAGAGAGAGAGTGGATAGGGATTGATACAGAGAGAGGATAGGGACTGACACAGAGAGAGGCCAGGGATTGACACAGAGAGAGGATAGGGACTGACACAGAGAGAGGATAGGGACTGACACAGAGAGAGGACAGGGAATGACACAGAGAGAGGATAGGGATTGACACAGAGAGAGAATAGGGTTTGACACAGAGAGAGGATAGGCATTGCTCCAGAGAGAGGATAGGGACTGACACTGAGAGAGGATAGGCATTGACACAGAGAGAGGATAGGGATTGACACAGAGAGAGGGTAGGGACTGACACAGAGAGAGGATAGGCATTGCTCCAGAGAGAGGATAGGGATTGACACAGAGAGAGGGTAGGGACTGACACAGAGAGAGGATAGGCATTGCTCCAGAGAGAGGATGGGGACTGACACAGAGAGAGGACAGGGAATGACACAGAGAGAGGATAGGGATTGACACAGAGAGAGGGTAGGGACTGACACAGAGAGAGGATAGGCATTGCTCCAGAGAGAGGATAGGGACTGACACAGAGAGAGGATAGGCATTGACACAGAGAGAGGATAGGCATTGACACCGAGACAGGATAGGGATTGACACCGAGATAGAGGAATCAGGATTGACGCTAAGAGAGTTTAGGGATTGATAGAACGAGAGGATAAGAACTGACACAGAGAGAGGATAGGGATTGAAATAGAGAGAGGATATGGATTGATAGAGAGAGAGGTAAGGGATTAACACAGCCAGAGGGTAGGGATTGATCGAGAGGATAGGGACTGACACAGAAAGTGGATAGGGATTAATACAGAGAGAGGATAGGGACTGACACAGAGAGAGGATCGGGATTGACAAAGAGAGAGGATAGCGATTGATAGAGAGGATAGGGATTGACATAGAAAGAAGATAGGGATTGATACAGAGAGAGGAGTGGCATTGACACAGAGAGAGGCGAGGGATTGATAGAGAGGATAGGGATTGACACCGAGAAAGTATAGGGATTGATACAGAGATTGGATAGGGATTGACAGAGAGAGGATAGGGATTGACACAGAGACTGGATTTGGATTGTTACAGAGAGAGGATAGGGATTAACAGAGAGAGGATAGGGATTGACACAGAGAGAGTACTGGGATTGTTTGAGATGAAAGGGATTGACAATATGGGAGTTTAGGGATTGATTCCGAGAGAGGATAGGGATTGATACAGAGAGAGGATAGGATTGATACAGAGAGAGGATAGTGATTGACAGAGAGAGAGTATTATGGATTGACACAAAGCGAGGACAGGCACTGGGACAGAGAGACGATAGGGATTGATACAGAGAGAGGAGAGGGATTGACACAGAGAGTGGAGATGGATTGATCGAGAGGAGGGGGATTGATACAGAGAGAAGATCGTGTTTGACAGTGAGAGAGGATAGGGATTGACACAGCCAGAGGATAGGGATTGATAGAGAGAGAGGACAGGGTTTGACACAGAGAGAGGATAGGGACTGACACAGAGAGAGGATAGGGACTGACACAGAGAGAGGATAGGGATTGACACCGAGACAGGATAAGGATTAACACCGAGACAGGATAGGGATTGACACCGAGATAGCGGAAGAGGGATTGACGCTAAGAGAGTTTAGGGATTGATAGAACGAGAGGATAAGAACTGACAGAGAGAGAGGATAGGGATTGAAAGAGAGAGAGGATATGGATTGACACAGAGAGTGGATAGGGATTAATACAGAGAGAGGAGAGGGATTGATAGAGAGAGAGAAGAGAAAGATTGATACAGAGGAGAGGGATTGAGACAGAGAGAGAGGAGAGGGATTGATACAGAGAGAGGAGTGGGATTGATAGAGAGGAGGCGGGTTGATACTGAGAGAGGATATGGTTTGACAGAGAGAGAGGAGAGGGATTGATACAGAGAGAGGATAGGGATTGACAGAGAGAGAGGACAGGGATTGATACAGAGAGAGGATAGGGATTGACAGAGAGAGAGGTGAGGGATTCAGACAGTGAGAGGATAGGGATTGATAGAGAGGATAGGGATTGACAAAGTAAGACGATAGGGACTGACACAGAGATAGGACAGGGATTTATAAGGAGAGAGGGTAGGGATTGATACAGAGAGAGGATAGGGTCTGAGACAGAGATAGGCCAGGGTTTGACACACAGAGTGGATAGGGACTGTGACAGAGAGAGGATAGGGTTTGACATAGAGAGAGGATAGGGACTGACACAGAAATAGGCCAGGGTTTGACACACAGAGAGGATAGGGACTGACACAGAGAGAGGATAATGTTTGACACAGAGAGAGGATAGGGACTAACACAGAGAGAGGATGGAGATTGACACAGAGAGAGGATAGGGATTGACAGATAGAGAGGATAGGGATTGCAACCGAGACAGGATAGGGATTGACACTGAGATAAAGGGATCGGGATTGACGCTAAGAGAGGTTAGGGATTGATACAGAGAGAGGATAAGGACTGACACAGAGAGAGGATAGAGATTGATACTGAGAGAGGATAGGGATTGATTCAGAGAGCAGAGAGGGATTGTTACAGTGAGAGGACAGGGATCGACAGAGCGAGAGGATGGAGATTGATACAGAGAGAGGATACGGATTGACAGAGAGAGGATACGGATTGACACAGCGAGAGGATGGGGATTGATAGAGAGGATAGGGATTGACACAGTGAGAGGATAGACATTGCTACAGAGAGAGGACAGGGATTGACACAGAGAGAGTGGTGGGATTGATAGAGAGGAGAGGGAACGACATAGAGTGAGTAGTGAGATTGATGGAGAGCAGTGGGATTGACACTAAGAGAGTTTAGTGATTGACACTAAGAGAGTTTAGGGATTGATACAGAGAGAGGATAGGGAATGACACAAAGAGAGAACAGGGTTTGACACAAAGAGAGTATTATGGATTTACACAAAGAGAGGATAGGCACTGAGACAGAGAGAGGATAGGGATTGGTACAGAGAGAGGATAGGGATTGGTACAGAGAGAGGATAGGTATTGCTACAGAGAGAGGATAGGCACTGAGACAGAGAGAGGATAGGGATTGGTACAGAGAGAGGATAGGGATTGATACAGAGCGAGGAGAGGGATTGATACAGAGAGAGGATAGGGATTGATACAGAGAGAGGATAGGGATTGGTACAGAGAGAGGATAGGTATTGCTACAGAGAGAGGATAGGCACTGAGACAGAGAGAGTATAGGGATTGATACAGAGTGAGGAGAGGGATTGATACAGAGAGAGGATAGGGACTGACACAGAGAAAGGATAGGGATTGATATAGAGAGAGGATAGGGATAGGCACACAGAGAGGATAGGATTTGACAGACAGAGAGTTTAGGGATTGATACAGAGAGTGGATCGGGACTGACACAGAGAGAGGATAGGGATTGACACAGAGAAAGGATAGGGACTGACACAGAGAGAGGATAGGGATTGACACAGAAAGAGGATAGGGATTGATACAGAGAGAGGATAGGGATTGGCACACAGAGAGGATAGGGATTGACACAAAGAGAGGATAGGATTTGACAGACAGAGAGTTTAGGGATTGATACAGAGAGCGGATCGGGACTGACACAGAGAGAGGATAGGGATTGACAGAGAGAGAGGATAGGGACTGACAGAGATAGAGGATAGGGACTGACACAGAGAGAGGTTGGGGACTGACACAGAGAGAGGATAGGGACTGACAGAGAGAGAGGATAGGGATTGATACAGACAGAGGATAGGGACTGACACAGTGAGAGGATAGCGACTGACACACAGAGAGGATAGGGAATGACACAGAGAGAGGATTGAGAATGACACAGAGAGAGGATAGTGACTGAAACAGAGAGAGGATAGGGAATGACACAGAGAGAGGATAGGGATTGATAGAGAGAGAGGGTAGGGTTTGACAGAGAGAGGATTGGGACTGACAGAGAGAGAGGATAGGGATTGACACACAGAGAGGATAGGGACTGACAGAGAGAGAGGATAGGGATTGACAGAGAGAGAGGATCGGGATTGACACCGAGACAGTATAGGGATTGACACAGAGATAGAGGAATAGGGATTGACGCTAAGAGAGTTTAGGGATTGATAGAAAGAGAGGATAAGAACTGACACAGAGAGAGGAGAGGGATTGATACAGAGACAGGATAGGGATTGACACAGCCAGAGGATAGGGATTGATAGAGAGAGAGGATAGGGATTGATCGAGAGGATAGGGATTGACACAGAAAGAGGATAGGGATTGACACAGAAAGAAGATATTGATTGATACAGAGAGAGGAGAGAGATTGACACAGAGAGAGGCGAGGGATTGATAGAGAGGATACGGATTGACACCAAGAAAGTATAGGGATTGATACAGAGTGTGGATAGGGATTGACAGAGAGAGCATAGTGATTGATACAGAGAGAGGAGAATAGGGACTGGCACAGAGAGAGGATAGGGATGAACCGAGAGAGGATATGGATTGACACATAGAGAGTACTGGGATTGTTAGAGAGCAGAGGGACTGACAATAAGAGAGTTTAGGGATTGATTCCGAGAGAGGATAGGGATTGATACAGAGAGAGGATAGGGATTGATACAGAGAGAGTTTAGGGTTTGATACACAGAGAGGATAAGGAATGACACAGAGAGAGGATTAGGAATGACAGAGAGAGGATAGCGACTGAAACAGAGAGAGGATAGGGAATGACACAGAGAGAGGATAGGGATTGATAGAGAGAGGATAGCGACTGAAACAGAGAGAGGATAGGGAATGACACAGAGAGAGGATAGGGATTGACAGAGAGAGAGGATAGGGTTTGACAGAGAGAGGATAGGGACTGATACAGAGAGAAGATAGTGATTGACACCGAGACAGGATAGTGATTGACATCGAGATAGAGGAACAGGGATTGACGCTAAGAGAGTGTAGGGATTGATACAGAGAGAGGATAGGGATTGACACAGAGCGAGGATAGGGATTGACAGAGAGAGAGAATAGTGTTTGACACAGAGAGAGGGGAATAGGGATTGACACAGAGAAAGGATAGGGATTGAGAGAGAGAGTGGATAGGGATTGATACAGAGAGAGGATAGGGACTGACACAGAGAGAGGCCAGGGATTGACACAGAGAGAGGATAGGGACTGACACAGAGAGAGGATAGGGACTGACACAGAGAGAGGACAGGGAATGACACAGAGAGAGGATAGGGATTGACACAGAGAGAGAATAGGGTTTGACACAGAGAGAGGATAGGCATTGCTCCAGAGAGAGGATAGGGACTGACACTGAGAGAGGATAGGCATTGACACAGAGAGAGGATAGGGATTGACACAGAGAGAGGGTAGGGACTGACACAGAGAGAGGATAGGCATTGCTCCAGAGAGAGGATAGGGATTGACACAGAGAGAGGGTAGGGACTGACACAGAGAGAGGATAGGCATTGCTCCAGAGAGAGGATGGGGACTGACACAGAGAGAGGACAGGGAATGACACAGAGAGAGGATAGGGATTGACACAGAGAGAGGGTAGGGACTGACACAGAGAGAGGATAGGCATTGCTCCAGAGAGAGGATAGGGACTGACACAGAGAGAGGATAGGCATTGACACAGAGAGAGGATAGGCATTGACACCGAGACAGGATAGGGATTGACACCGAGATAGAGGAATCAGGATTGACGCTAAGAGAGTTTAGGGATTGATAGAACGAGAGGATAAGAACTGACACAGAGAGAGGATAGGGATTGAAATAGAGAGAGGATATGGATTGATAGAGAGAGAGGTAAGGGATTAACACAGCCAGAGGGTAGGGATTGATCGAGAGGATAGGGACTGACACAGAAAGTGGATAGGGATTAATACAGAGAGAGGATAGGGACTGACACAGAGAGAGGATCGGGATTGACAAAGAGAGAGGATAGCGATTGATAGAGAGGATAGGGATTGACATAGAAAGAAGATAGGGATTGATACAGAGAGAGGAGTGGCATTGACACAGAGAGAGGCGAGGGATTGATAGAGAGGATAGGGATTGACACCGAGAAAGTATAGGGATTGATACAGAGATTGGATAGGGATTGACAGAGAGAGGATAGGGATTGACACAGAGACTGGATTTGGATTGTTACAGAGAGAGGATAGGGATTAACAGAGAGAGGATAGGGATTGACACAGAGAGAGTACTGGGATTGTTTGAGATGAAAGGGATTGACAATATGGGAGTTTAGGGATTGATTCCGAGAGAGGATAGGGATTGATACAGAGAGAGGATAGGATTGATACAGAGAGAGGATAGTGATTGACAGAGAGAGAGTATTATGGATTGACACAAAGCGAGGACAGGCACTGGGACAGAGAGACGATAGGGATTGATACAGAGAGAGGAGAGGGATTGACACAGAGAGTGGAGATGGATTGATCGAGAGGAGGGGGATTGATACAGAGAGAAGATCGTGTTTGACAGTGAGAGAGGATAGGGATTGACACAGCCAGAGGATAGGGATTGATAGAGAGAGAGGACAGGGTTTGACACAGAGAGAGGATAGGGACTGACACAGAGAGAGGATAGGGACTGACACAGAGAGAGGATAGGGATTGACACCGAGACAGGATAAGGATTAACACCGAGACAGGATAGGGATTGACACCGAGATAGCGGAAGAGGGATTGACGCTAAGAGAGTTTAGGGATTGATAGAACGAGAGGATAAGAACTGACAGAGAGAGAGGATAGGGATTGAAAGAGAGAGAGGATATGGATTGACACAGAGAGTGGATAGGGATTAATACAGAGAGAGGAGAGGGATTGATAGAGAGAGAGAAGAGAAAGATTGATACAGAGGAGAGGGATTGAGACAGAGAGAGAGGAGAGGGATTGATACAGAGAGAGGAGTGGGATTGATAGAGAGGAGGCGGGTTGATACTGAGAGAGGATATGGTTTGACAGAGAGAGAGGAGAGGGATTGATACAGAGAGAGGATAGGGATTGACAGAGAGAGAGGACAGGGATTGATACAGAGAGAGGATAGGGATTGACAGAGAGAGAGGTGAGGGATTCAGACAGTGAGAGGATAGGGATTGATAGAGAGGATAGGGATTGACAAAGTAAGACGATAGGGACTGACACAGAGATAGGACAGGGATTTATAAGGAGAGAGGGTAGGGATTGATACAGAGAGAGGATAGGGTCTGAGACAGAGATAGGCCAGGGTTTGACACAGAGAGTGGATAGGGATTAATACAGAGAGAGGAGAGGGATTGATAGAGAGAGAGAAGAGAAAGATTGATACAGAGGAGAGGGATTGAGACAGAGAGAGAGGAGAGGGATTGATACAGAGAGAGGAGTGGGATTGATAGAGAGGAGGCGGGTTGATACTGAGAGAGGATATGGTTTGACAGAGAGAGAGGAGAGGGATTGATACAGAGAGAGGATAGGGATTGACAGAGAGAGAGGACAGGGATTGATACAGAGAGAGGATAGGGATTGACAGAGAGAGAGGTGAGGGATTCAGACAGTGAGAGGATAGGGATTGATAGAGAGGATAGGGATTGACAAAGTAAGACGATAGGGACTGACACAGAGATAGGACAGGGATTTATAAGGAGAGAGGGTAGGGATTGATACAGAGAGAGGATAGGGTCTGAGACAGAGATAGGCCAGGGTTTGACACACAGAGTGGATAGGGACTGTGACAGAGAGAGGATAGGGTTTGACATAGAGAGAGGATAGGGACTGACACAGAAATAGGCCAGGGTTTGACACACAGAGAGGATAGGGACTGACACAGAGAGAGGATAATGTTTGACACAGAGAGAGGATAGGGACTAACACAGAGAGAGGATGGAGATTGACACAGAGAGAGGATAGGGATTGACAGATAGAGAGGATAGGGATTGCAACCGAGACAGGATAGGGATTGACACCGAGATAAAGGGATCGGGATTGACGCTAAGAGAGGTTAGGGATTGATACAGAGAGAGGATAAGGACTGACACAGAGAGAGGATAGAGATTGATACTGAGAGAGGATAGGGATTGATTCAGAGAGCAGAGAGGGATTGTTACAGTGAGAGGACAGGGATCGACAGAGCGAGAGGATGGAGATTGATACAGAGAGAGGATACGGATTGACAGAGAGAGGATACGGATTGACACAGCGAGAGGATGGGGATTGATAGAGAGGATAGGGATTGACACAGTGAGAGGATAGACATTGCTACAGAGAGAGGACAGGGATTGACACAGAGAGAGTGGTGGGATTGATAGAGAGGAGAGGGAACGACATAGAGTGAGTAGTGAGATTGATGGAGAGCAGTGGGATTGACACTAAGAGAGTTTAGTGATTGACACTAAGAGAGTTTAGGGATTGATACAGAGAGAGGATAGGGAATGACACAAAGAGAGAACAGGGTTTGACACAAAGAGAGTATTATGGATTTACACAAAGAGAGGATAGGCACTGAGACAGAGAGAGGATAGGGATTGGTACAGAGAGAGGATAGGGATTGGTACAGAGAGAGGATAGGTATTGCTACAGAGAGAGGATAGGCACTGAGACAGAGAGAGGATAGGGATTGGTACAGAGAGAGGATAGGGATTGATACAGAGCGAGGAGAGGGATTGATACAGAGAGAGGATAGGGATTGATACAGAGAGAGGATAGGGATTGGTACAGAGAGAGGATAGGTATTGCTACAGAGAGAGGATAGGCACTGAGACAGAGAGAGTATAGGGATTGATACAGAGTGAGGAGAGGGATTGATACAGAGAGAGGATAGGGACTGACACAGAGAAAGGATAGGGATTGATATAGAGAGAGGATAGGGATAGGCACACAGAGAGGATAGGATTTGACAGACAGAGAGTTTAGGGATTGATACAGAGAGTGGATCGGGACTGACACAGAGAGAGGATAGGGATTGACACAGAGAAAGGATAGGGACTGACACAGAGAGAGGATAGGGATTGACACAGAAAGAGGATAGGGATTGATACAGAGAGAGGATAGGGATTGGCACACAGAGAGGATAGGGATTGACACAAAGAGAGGATAGGATTTGACAGACAGAGAGTTTAGGGATTGATACAGAGAGCGGATCGGGACTGACACAGAGAGAGGATAGGGATTGACAGAGAGAGAGGATAGGGACTGACAGAGATAGAGGATAGGGACTGACACAGAGAGAGGTTGGGGACTGACACAGAGAGAGGATAGGGACTGACAGAGAGAGAGGATAGGGATTGATACAGACAGAGGATAGGGACTGACACAGTGAGAGGATAGCGACTGACACACAGAGAGGATAGGGAATGACACAGAGAGAGGATTGAGAATGACACAGAGAGAGGATAGTGACTGAAACAGAGAGAGGATAGGGAATGACACAGAGAGAGGATAGGGATTGATAGAGAGAGAGGGTAGGGTTTGACAGAGAGAGGATTGGGACTGACAGAGAGAGAGGATAGGGATTGACACACAGAGAGGATAGGGACTGACAGAGAGAGAGGATAGGGATTGACAGAGAGAGAGGATCGGGATTGACACCGAGACAGTATAGGGATTGACACAGAGATAGAGGAATAGGGATTGACGCTAAGAGAGTTTAGGGATTGATAGAAAGAGAGGATAAGAACTGACACAGAGAGAGGAGAGGGATTGATACAGAGAGAGGATAGGAAATGACACAGAGAGAGGATAGGGATTGATAGAGAGAGAGGGTAGGGTTTGACAGAGAGAGGATTGGGACTGACAGAGAGAGAGGATAGGGATTGACACACAGAGAGGATAGGGACTGACAGAGAGAGAGGATAGGGATTGACAGAGAGAGAGGATCGGGATTGACACCGAGACAGTATAGGGATTGACACAGAGATAGAGGAATAGGGATTGACGCTAAGAGAGTTTAGGGATTGATAGAAAGAGAGGATAAGAACTGACACAGAGAGAGGAGAGGGATTGATACAGAGAGAGTTTCGGGATTGACAGAGAGACAGGATAGGGATTGACACAGCCAGAGGATAGGGATTGATAGAGAGAGAGGATAGGGATTGATCGAGAGGATAGGGATTGACACAGAAAGAGGATAGGGATTGACACAGAAAGAAGATATTGATTGATACAGAGAGAGGAGAGAGATTGACACAGAGAGAGGCGAGGGATTGATAGAGAGGATACGGATTGACACCAAGAAAGTATAGGGATTGATACAGAGTGTGGATAGGGATTGACAGAGAGAGCATAGTGATTGATACAGAGAGAGGAGAATAGGGACTGGCACAGAGAGAGGATAGGGATGAACCGAGAGAGGATATGGATTGACACATAGAGAGTACTGGGATTGTTAGAGAGCAGAGGGACTGACAATAAGAGAGTTTAGGGATTGATTCCGAGAGAGGATAGGGATTGATACAGAGAGAGGATAGGGATTGATACAGAGAGAGTTTAGGGTTTGATACACAGAGAGGATAAGGAATGACACAGAGAGAGGATTAGGAATGACAGAGAGAGGATAGCGACTGAAACAGAGAGAGGATAGGGAATGACACAGAGAGAGGATAGGGATTGATAGAGAGAGGATAGCGACTGAAACAGAGAGAGGATAGGGAATGACACAGAGAGAGGATAGGGATTGACAGAGAGAGAGGATAGGGTTTGACAGAGAGAGGATAGGGACTGATACAGAGAGAAGATAGTGATTGACACCGAGACAGGATAGTGATTGACATCGAGATAGAGGAACAGGGATTGACGCTAAGAGAGTGTAGGGATTGATACAGAGAGAGGATAGGGATTGACACAGAGCGAGGATAGGGATTGACAGAGAGAGAGAATAGTGTTTGACACAGAGAGAGGGGAATAGGGATTGACACAGAGAAAGGATAGGGATTGAGAGAGAGAGTGGATAGGGATTGATACAGAGAGAGGATAGGGACTGACACAGAGAGAGGCCAGGGATTGACACAGAGAGAGGATAGGGACTGACACAGAGAGAGGATAGGGACTGACACAGAGAGAGGACAGGGAATGACACAGAGAGAGGATAGGGATTGACACAGAGAGAGAATAGGGTTTGACACAGAGAGAGGATAGGCATTGCTCCAGAGAGAGGATAGGGACTGACACTGAGAGAGGATAGGCATTGACACAGAGAGAGGATAGGGATTGACACAGAGAGAGGGTAGGGACTGACACAGAGAGAGGATAGGCATTGCTCCAGAGAGAGGATAGGGATTGACACAGAGAGAGGGTAGGGACTGACACAGAGAGAGGATAGGCATTGCTCCAGAGAGAGGATGGGGACTGACACAGAGAGAGGACAGGGAATGACACAGAGAGAGGATAGGGATTGACACAGAGAGAGGGTAGGGACTGACACAGAGAGAGGATAGGCATTGCTCCAGAGAGAGGATAGGGACTGACACAGAGAGAGGATAGGCATTGACACAGAGAGAGGATAGGCATTGACACCGAGACAGGATAGGGATTGACACCGAGATAGAGGAATCAGGATTGACGCTAAGAGAGTTTAGGGATTGATAGAACGAGAGGATAAGAACTGACACAGAGAGAGGATAGGGATTGAAATAGAGAGAGGATATGGATTGATAGAGAGAGAGGTAAGGGATTAACACAGCCAGAGGGTAGGGATTGATCGAGAGGATAGGGACTGACACAGAAAGTGGATAGGGATTAATACAGAGAGAGGATAGGGACTGACACAGAGAGAGGATCGGGATTGACAAAGAGAGAGGATAGCGATTGATAGAGAGGATAGGGATTGACATAGAAAGAAGATAGGGATTGATACAGAGAGAGGAGTGGCATTGACACAGAGAGAGGCGAGGGATTGATAGAGAGGATAGGGATTGACACCGAGAAAGTATAGGGATTGATACAGAGATTGGATAGGGATTGACAGAGAGAGGATAGGGATTGACACAGAGACTGGATTTGGATTGTTACAGAGAGAGGATAGGGATTAACAGAGAGAGGATAGGGATTGACACAGAGAGAGTACTGGGATTGTTTGAGATGAAAGGGATTGACAATATGGGAGTTTAGGGATTGATTCCGAGAGAGGATAGGGATTGATACAGAGAGAGGATAGGATTGATACAGAGAGAGGATAGTGATTGACAGAGAGAGAGTATTATGGATTGACACAAAGCGAGGACAGGCACTGGGACAGAGAGACGATAGGGATTGATACAGAGAGAGGAGAGGGATTGACACAGAGAGTGGAGATGGATTGATCGAGAGGAGGGGGATTGATACAGAGAGAAGATCGTGTTTGACAGTGAGAGAGGATAGGGATTGACACAGCCAGAGGATAGGGATTGATAGAGAGAGAGGACAGGGTTTGACACAGAGAGAGGATAGGGACTGACACAGAGAGAGGATAGGGACTGACACAGAGAGAGGATAGGGATTGACACCGAGACAGGATAAGGATTAACACCGAGACAGGATAGGGATTGACACCGAGATAGCGGAAGAGGGATTGACGCTAAGAGAGTTTAGGGATTGATAGAACGAGAGGATAAGAACTGACAGAGAGAGAGGATAGGGATTGAAAGAGAGAGAGGATATGGATTGACACAGAGAGTGGATAGGGATTAATACAGAGAGAGGAGAGGGATTGATAGAGAGAGAGAAGAGAAAGATTGATACAGAGGAGAGGGATTGAGACAGAGAGAGAGGAGAGGGATTGATACAGAGAGAGGAGTGGGATTGATAGAGAGGAGGCGGGTTGATACTGAGAGAGGATATGGTTTGACAGAGAGAGAGGAGAGGGATTGATACAGAGAGAGGATAGGGATTGACAGAGAGAGAGGACAGGGATTGATACAGAGAGAGGATAGGGATTGACAGAGAGAGAGGTGAGGGATTCAGACAGTGAGAGGATAGGGATTGATAGAGAGGATAGGGATTGACAAAGTAAGACGATAGGGACTGACACAGAGATAGGACAGGGATTTATAAGGAGAGAGGGTAGGGATTGATACAGAGAGAGGATAGGGTCTGAGACAGAGATAGGCCAGGGTTTGACACAGAGAGTGGATAGGGATTAATACAGAGAGAGGAGAGGGATTGATAGAGAGAGAGAAGAGAAAGATTGATACAGAGGAGAGGGATTGAGACAGAGAGAGAGGAGAGGGATTGATACAGAGAGAGGAGTGGGATTGATAGAGAGGAGGCGGGTTGATACTGAGAGAGGATATGGTTTGACAGAGAGAGAGGAGAGGGATTGATACAGAGAGAGGATAGGGATTGACAGAGAGAGAGGACAGGGATTGATACAGAGAGAGGATAGGGATTGACAGAGAGAGAGGTGAGGGATTCAGACAGTGAGAGGATAGGGATTGATAGAGAGGATAGGGATTGACAAAGTAAGACGATAGGGACTGACACAGAGATAGGACAGGGATTTATAAGGAGAGAGGGTAGGGATTGATACAGAGAGAGGATAGGGTCTGAGACAGAGATAGGCCAGGGTTTGACACACAGAGTGGATAGGGACTGTGACAGAGAGAGGATAGGGTTTGACATAGAGAGAGGATAGGGACTGACACAGAAATAGGCCAGGGTTTGACACACAGAGAGGATAGGGACTGACACAGAGAGAGGATAATGTTTGACACAGAGAGAGGATAGGGACTAACACAGAGAGAGGATGGAGATTGACACAGAGAGAGGATAGGGATTGACAGATAGAGAGGATAGGGATTGCAACCGAGACAGGATAGGGATTGACACCGAGATAAAGGGATCGGGATTGACGCTAAGAGAGGTTAGGGATTGATACAGAGAGAGGATAAGGACTGACACAGAGAGAGGATAGAGATTGATACTGAGAGAGGATAGGGATTGATTCAGAGAGCAGAGAGGGATTGTTACAGTGAGAGGACAGGGATCGACAGAGCGAGAGGATGGAGATTGATACAGAGAGAGGATACGGATTGACAGAGAGAGGATACGGATTGACACAGCGAGAGGATGGGGATTGATAGAGAGGATAGGGATTGACACAGTGAGAGGATAGACATTGCTACAGAGAGAGGACAGGGATTGACACAGAGAGAGTGGTGGGATTGATAGAGAGGAGAGGGAACGACATAGAGTGAGTAGTGAGATTGATGGAGAGCAGTGGGATTGACACTAAGAGAGTTTAGTGATTGACACTAAGAGAGTTTAGGGATTGATACAGAGAGAGGATAGGGAATGACACAAAGAGAGAACAGGGTTTGACACAAAGAGAGTATTATGGATTTACACAAAGAGAGGATAGGCACTGAGACAGAGAGAGGATAGGGATTGGTACAGAGAGAGGATAGGGATTGGTACAGAGAGAGGATAGGTATTGCTACAGAGAGAGGATAGGCACTGAGACAGAGAGAGGATAGGGATTGGTACAGAGAGAGGATAGGGATTGATACAGAGCGAGGAGAGGGATTGATACAGAGAGAGGATAGGGATTGATACAGAGAGAGGATAGGGATTGGTACAGAGAGAGGATAGGTATTGCTACAGAGAGAGGATAGGCACTGAGACAGAGAGAGTATAGGGATTGATACAGAGTGAGGAGAGGGATTGATACAGAGAGAGGATAGGGACTGACACAGAGAAAGGATAGGGATTGATATAGAGAGAGGATAGGGATAGGCACACAGAGAGGATAGGATTTGACAGACAGAGAGTTTAGGGATTGATACAGAGAGTGGATCGGGACTGACACAGAGAGAGGATAGGGATTGACACAGAGAAAGGATAGGGACTGACACAGAGAGAGGATAGGGATTGACACAGAAAGAGGATAGGGATTGATACAGAGAGAGGATAGGGATTGGCACACAGAGAGGATAGGGATTGACACAAAGAGAGGATAGGATTTGACAGACAGAGAGTTTAGGGATTGATACAGAGAGCGGATCGGGACTGACACAGAGAGAGGATAGGGATTGACAGAGAGAGAGGATAGGGACTGACAGAGATAGAGGATAGGGACTGACACAGAGAGAGGTTGGGGACTGACACAGAGAGAGGATAGGGACTGACAGAGAGAGAGGATAGGGATTGATACAGACAGAGGATAGGGACTGACACAGTGAGAGGATAGCGACTGACACACAGAGAGGATAGGGAATGACACAGAGAGAGGATTGAGAATGACACAGAGAGAGGATAGTGACTGAAACAGAGAGAGGATAGGGAATGACACAGAGAGAGGATAGGGATTGATAGAGAGAGAGGGTAGGGTTTGACAGAGAGAGGATTGGGACTGACAGAGAGAGAGGATAGGGATTGACACACAGAGAGGATAGGGACTGACAGAGAGAGAGGATAGGGATTGACAGAGAGAGAGGATCGGGATTGACACCGAGACAGTATAGGGATTGACACAGAGATAGAGGAATAGGGATTGACGCTAAGAGAGTTTAGGGATTGATAGAAAGAGAGGATAAGAACTGACACAGAGAGAGGAGAGGGATTGATACAGAGAGAGGATAGGGAATGACACAGAGAGAGGATAGGGATTGATAGAGAGAGAGGGTAGGGTTTGACAGAGAGAGGATTGGGACTGACAGAGAGAGAGGATAGGGATTGACACACAGAGAGGATAGGGACTGACAGAGAGAGAGGATAGGGATTGACAGAGAGAGAGGATCGGGATTGACACCGAGACAGTATAGGGATTGACACAGAGATAGAGGAATAGGGATTGACGCTAAGAGAGTTTAGGGATTGATAGAAAGAGAGGATAAGAACTGACACAGAGAGAGGAGAGGGATTGATACAAAGAGAGTTTCGGGATTGACAGAGAGACAGGATAGGGATTGACACAGCCAGAGGATAGGGATTGATAGAGAGAGAGGATAGGGATTGATCGAGAGGATAGGGATTGACACAGAAAGAGGATAGGGATTGACACAGAAAGAAGATATTGATTGATACAGAGAGAGGAGAGAGATTGACACAGAGAGAGGCGAGGGATTGATAGAGAGGATACGGATTGACACCAAGAAAGTATAGGGATTGATACAGAGTGTGGATAGGGATTGACAGAGAGAGCATAGTGATTGATACAGAGAGAGGAGAATAGGGACTGGCACAGAGAGAGGATAGGGATGAACCGAGAGAGGATATGGATTGACACATAGAGAGTACTGGGATTGTTAGAGAGCAGAGGGACTGACAATAAGAGAGTTTAGGGATTGATTCCGAGAGAGGATAGGGATTGATACAGAGAGAGGATAGGGATTGATACAGAGAGAGTTTAGGGTTTGATACACAGAGAGGATAAGGAATGACACAGAGAGAGGATTAGGAATGACAGAGAGAGGATAGCGACTGAAACAGAGAGAGGATAGGGAATGACACAGAGAGAGGATAGGGATTGATAGAGAGAGGATAGCGACTGAAACAGAGAGAGGATAGGGAATGACACAGAGAGAGGATAGGGATTGACAGAGAGAGAGGATAGGGTTTGACAGAGAGAGGATAGGGACTGATACAGAGAGAAGATAGTGATTGACACCGAGACAGGATAGTGATTGACATCGAGATAGAGGAACAGGGATTGACGCTAAGAGAGTGTAGGGATTGATACAGAGAGAGGATAGGGATTGACACAGAGCGAGGATAGGGATTGACAGAGAGAGAGAATAGTGTTTGACACAGAGAGAGGGGAATAGGGATTGACACAGAGAAAGGATAGGGATTGAGAGAGAGAGTGGATAGGGATTGATACAGAGAGAGGATAGGGACTGACACAGAGAGAGGCCAGGGATTGACACAGAGAGAGGATAGGGACTGACACAGAGAGAGGATAGGGACTGACACAGAGAGAGGACAGGGAATGACACAGAGAGAGGATAGGGATTGACACAGAGAGAGAATAGGGTTTGACACAGAGAGAGGATAGGCATTGCTCCAGAGAGAGGATAGGGACTGACACTGAGAGAGGATAGGCATTGACACAGAGAGAGGATAGGGATTGACACAGAGAGAGGGTAGGGACTGACACAGAGAGAGGATAGGCATTGCTCCAGAGAGAGGATAGGGATTGACACAGAGAGAGGGTAGGGACTGACACAGAGAGAGGATAGGCATTGCTCCAGAGAGAGGATGGGGACTGACACAGAGAGAGGACAGGGAATGACACAGAGAGAGGATAGGGATTGACACAGAGAGAGGGTAGGGACTGACACAGAGAGAGGATAGGCATTGCTCCAGAGAGAGGATAGGGACTGACACAGAGAGAGGATAGGCATTGACACAGAGAGAGGATAGGCATTGACACCGAGACAGGATAGGGATTGACACCGAGATAGAGGAATCAGGATTGACGCTAAGAGAGTTTAGGGATTGATAGAACGAGAGGATAAGAACTGACACAGAGAGAGGATAGGGATTGAAATAGAGAGAGGATATGGATTGATAGAGAGAGAGGTAAGGGATTAACACAGCCAGAGGGTAGGGATTGATCGAGAGGATAGGGACTGACACAGAAAGTGGATAGGGATTAATACAGAGAGAGGATAGGGACTGACACAGAGAGAGGATCGGGATTGACAAAGAGAGAGGATAGCGATTGATAGAGAGGATAGGGATTGACATAGAAAGAAGATAGGGATTGATACAGAGAGAGGAGTGGCATTGACACAGAGAGAGGCGAGGGATTGATAGAGAGGATAGGGATTGACACCGAGAAAGTATAGGGATTGATACAGAGATTGGATAGGGATTGACAGAGAGAGGATAGGGATTGACACAGAGACTGGATTTGGATTGTTACAGAGAGAGGATAGGGATTAACAGAGAGAGGATAGGGATTGACACAGAGAGAGTACTGGGATTGTTTGAGATGAAAGGGATTGACAATATGGGAGTTTAGGGATTGATTCCGAGAGAGGATAGGGATTGATACAGAGAGAGGATAGGATTGATACAGAGAGAGGATAGTGATTGACAGAGAGAGAGTATTATGGATTGACACAAAGCGAGGACAGGCACTGGGACAGAGAGACGATAGGGATTGATACAGAGAGAGGAGAGGGATTGACACAGAGAGTGGAGATGGATTGATCGAGAGGAGGGGGATTGATACAGAGAGAAGATCGTGTTTGACAGTGAGAGAGGATAGGGATTGACACAGCCAGAGGATAGGGATTGATAGAGAGAGAGGACAGGGTTTGACACAGAGAGAGGATAGGGACTGACACAGAGAGAGGATAGGGACTGACACAGAGAGAGGATAGGGATTGACACCGAGACAGGATAAGGATTAACACCGAGACAGGATAGGGATTGACACCGAGATAGCGGAAGAGGGATTGACGCTAAGAGAGTTTAGGGATTGATAGAACGAGAGGATAAGAACTGACAGAGAGAGAGGATAGGGATTGAAAGAGAGAGAGGATATGGATTGACACAGAGAGTGGATAGGGATTAATACAGAGAGAGGAGAGGGATTGATAGAGAGAGAGAAGAGAAAGATTGATACAGAGGAGAGGGATTGAGACAGAGAGAGAGGAGAGGGATTGATACAGAGAGAGGAGTGGGATTGATAGAGAGGAGGCGGGTTGATACTGAGAGAGGATATGGTTTGACAGAGAGAGAGGAGAGGGATTGATACAGAGAGAGGATAGGGATTGACAGAGAGAGAGGACAGGGATTGATACAGAGAGAGGATAGGGATTGACAGAGAGAGAGGTGAGGGATTCAGACAGTGAGAGGATAGGGATTGATAGAGAGGATAGGGATTGACAAAGTAAGACGATAGGGACTGACACAGAGATAGGACAGGGATTTATAAGGAGAGAGGGTAGGGATTGATACAGAGAGAGGATAGGGTCTGAGACAGAGATAGGCCAGGGTTTGACACAGAGAGTGGATAGGGATTAATACAGAGAGAGGAGAGGGATTGATAGAGAGAGAGAAGAGAAAGATTGATACAGAGGAGAGGGATTGAGACAGAGAGAGAGGAGAGGGATTGATACAGAGAGAGGAGTGGGATTGATAGAGAGGAGGCGGGTTGATACTGAGAGAGGATATGGTTTGACAGAGAGAGAGGAGAGGGATTGATACAGAGAGAGGATAGGGATTGACAGAGAGAGAGGACAGGGATTGATACAGAGAGAGGATAGGGATTGACAGAGAGAGAGGTGAGGGATTCAGACAGTGAGAGGATAGGGATTGATAGAGAGGATAGGGATTGACAAAGTAAGACGATAGGGACTGACACAGAGATAGGACAGGGATTTATAAGGAGAGAGGGTAGGGATTGATACAGAGAGAGGATAGGGTCTGAGACAGAGATAGGCCAGGGTTTGACACACAGAGTGGATAGGGACTGTGACAGAGAGAGGATAGGGTTTGACATAGAGAGAGGATAGGGACTGACACAGAAATAGGCCAGGGTTTGACACACAGAGAGGATAGGGACTGACACAGAGAGAGGATAATGTTTGACACAGAGAGAGGATAGGGACTAACACAGAGAGAGGATGGAGATTGACACAGAGAGAGGATAGGGATTGACAGATAGAGAGGATAGGGATTGCAACCGAGACAGGATAGGGATTGACACCGAGATAAAGGGATCGGGATTGACGCTAAGAGAGGTTAGGGATTGATACAGAGAGAGGATAAGGACTGACACAGAGAGAGGATAGAGATTGATACTGAGAGAGGATAGGGATTGATTCAGAGAGCAGAGAGGGATTGTTACAGTGAGAGGACAGGGATCGACAGAGCGAGAGGATGGAGATTGATACAGAGAGAGGATACGGATTGACAGAGAGAGGATACGGATTGACACAGCGAGAGGATGGGGATTGATAGAGAGGATAGGGATTGACACAGTGAGAGGATAGACATTGCTACAGAGAGAGGACAGGGATTGACACAGAGAGAGTGGTGGGATTGATAGAGAGGAGAGGGAACGACATAGAGTGAGTAGTGAGATTGATGGAGAGCAGTGGGATTGACACTAAGAGAGTTTAGTGATTGACACTAAGAGAGTTTAGGGATTGATACAGAGAGAGGATAGGGAATGACACAAAGAGAGAACAGGGTTTGACACAAAGAGAGTATTATGGATTTACACAAAGAGAGGATAGGCACTGAGACAGAGAGAGGATAGGGATTGGTACAGAGAGAGGATAGGGATTGGTACAGAGAGAGGATAGGTATTGCTACAGAGAGAGGATAGGCACTGAGACAGAGAGAGGATAGGGATTGGTACAGAGAGAGGATAGGGATTGATACAGAGCGAGGAGAGGGATTGATACAGAGAGAGGATAGGGATTGATACAGAGAGAGGATAGGGATTGGTACAGAGAGAGGATAGGTATTGCTACAGAGAGAGGATAGGCACTGAGACAGAGAGAGTATAGGGATTGATACAGAGTGAGGAGAGGGATTGATACAGAGAGAGGATAGGGACTGACACAGAGAAAGGATAGGGATTGATATAGAGAGAGGATAGGGATAGGCACACAGAGAGGATAGGATTTGACAGACAGAGAGTTTAGGGATTGATACAGAGAGTGGATCGGGACTGACACAGAGAGAGGATAGGGATTGACACAGAGAAAGGATAGGGACTGACACAGAGAGAGGATAGGGATTGACACAGAAAGAGGATAGGGATTGATACAGAGAGAGGATAGGGATTGGCACACAGAGAGGATAGGGATTGACACAAAGAGAGGATAGGATTTGACAGACAGAGAGTTTAGGGATTGATACAGAGAGCGGATCGGGACTGACACAGAGAGAGGATAGGGATTGACAGAGAGAGAGGATAGGGACTGACAGAGATAGAGGATAGGGACTGACACAGAGAGAGGTTGGGGACTGACACAGAGAGAGGATAGGGACTGACAGAGAGAGAGGATAGGGATTGATACAGACAGAGGATAGGGACTGACACAGTGAGAGGATAGCGACTGACACACAGAGAGGATAGGGAATGACACAGAGAGAGGATTGAGAATGACACAGAGAGAGGATAGTGACTGAAACAGAGAGAGGATAGGGAATGACACAGAGAGAGGATAGGGATTGATAGAGAGAGAGGGTAGGGTTTGACAGAGAGAGGATTGGGACTGACAGAGAGAGAGGATAGGGATTGACACACAGAGAGGATAGGGACTGACAGAGAGAGAGGATAGGGATTGACAGAGAGAGAGGATCGGGATTGACACCGAGACAGTATAGGGATTGACACAGAGATAGAGGAATAGGGATTGACGCTAAGAGAGTTTAGGGATTGATAGAAAGAGAGGATAAGAACTGACACAGAGAGAGGAGAGGGATTGATACAGAGAGAGGATAGGGAATGACACAGAGAGAGGATAGGGATTGATAGAGAGAGAGGGTAGGGTTTGACAGAGAGAGGATTGGGACTGACAGAGAGAGAGGATAGGGATTGACACACAGAGAGGATAGGGACTGACAGAGAGAGAGGATAGGGATTGACAGAGAGAGAGGATCGGGATTGACACCGAGACAGTATAGGGATTGACACAGAGATAGAGGAATAGGGATTGACGCTAAGAGAGTTTAGGGATTGATAGAAAGAGAGGATAAGAACTGACACAGAGAGAGGAGAGGGATTGATACAGAGAGAGTTTCGGGATTGACAGAGAGACAGGATAGGGATTGACACAGCCAGAGGATAGGGATTGATAGAGAGAGAGGATAGGGATTGATCGAGAGGATAGGGATTGACACAGAAAGAGGATAGGGATTGACACAGAAAGAAGATATTGATTGATACAGAGAGAGGAGAGAGATTGACACAGAGAGAGGCGAGGGATTGATAGAGAGGATACGGATTGACACCAAGAAAGTATAGGGATTGATACAGAGTGTGGATAGGGATTGACAGAGAGAGCATAGTGATTGATACAGAGAGAGGAGAATAGGGACTGGCACAGAGAGAGGATAGGGATGAACCGAGAGAGGATATGGATTGACACATAGAGAGTACTGGGATTGTTAGAGAGCAGAGGGACTGACAATAAGAGAGTTTAGGGATTGATTCCGAGAGAGGATAGGGATTGATACAGAGAGAGGATAGGGATTGATACAGAGAGAGTTTAGGGTTTGATACACAGAGAGGATAAGGAATGACACAGAGAGAGGATTAGGAATGACAGAGAGAGGATAGCGACTGAAACAGAGAGAGGATAGGGAATGACACAGAGAGAGGATAGGGATTGATAGAGAGAGGATAGCGACTGAAACAGAGAGAGGATAGGGAATGACACAGAGAGAGGATAGGGATTGACAGAGAGAGAGGATAGGGTTTGACAGAGAGAGGATAGGGACTGATATAGAGAGAAGATAGTGATTGACACCGAGACAGGATAGTGATTGACATCGAGATAGAGGAACAGGGATTGACGCTAAGAGAGTGTAGGGATTGATACAGAGAGAGGATAGGGATTGACACAGAGCGAGGATAGGGATTGACAGAGAGAGAGAATAGTGTTTGACACAGAGAGAGGGGAATAGGGATTGACACAGAGAAAGGATAGGGATTGAGAGAGAGAGTGGATAGGGATTGATACAGAGAGAGGATAGGCACTGACAGAGAGAGAGGATAGGGACTGACAGAGAGAGAGGATAGTGATTGACACACAGAGAGGATAGTGATTGACACACAGAGAGGATAGGGATTGACAGACAGAGAGTTTAGGGATTGATACAGAGAGAGGATAGGGACTGACAGAGAGAGAGGATAGTGATTGACACACAGAGCGGATAGTGATTGACACAATGAGAGGATAGGAATTGACAGACAGAGAGTTTAGGGTTTGATACAGAGGGAGGATCGGGACTGACACAGAGAGAGGATAGGGATTGATACAGAGAGAGGATTATGGATTGATACAAAGAGTGGATAAGGACTGAGACAGAGAGAGGATAGGGATTGATACAAAGAGAGGATAGGGATTTATACAGAGAGAGGAAATCGATAGATACAGAGAGAAGATAGGGACTGACAGAGAGAGAGGGGAATAGGGATTGACACAAAGACAGGATCGGGACTGACACAGACAGAGGATTGATTGATACAGAGAGAGGATAGGGATTGACACCAAAAGAGGATAGTGCATGACACAGTGTGAGGTTAGGGAATGACACCGAGAGAAGATAGGGAATGACACTGAGAGAGAGGATTAGGGATTGACACAGAGAGTGCAAGAGAGGAGAGAAAGAGATCAATGGCACTCCTGACAGATTGAGATCTATCCAGATTCTTTGCATCGCTACATCGGATGTGCGGGCAGACTTTGTCTACTTGTGCAAGCAAAAACAATGCCAGGTACCTTACGAAATAATGAGAAGTGCGTTTTAAATCAGAGTGTGTTTTGATGGCATTAGGTTGGCTATGCACTTTATCTGAAGATTGATTGTCCCCATGTCTGTGGCAAAGTCAACAATTTTGTCAGATGTCCATGGTGCAACACGTTAGTGCCTATCCCTGGCTCAGAGCAGAGGTTGATGTTTGTTCGAATAAAAGCAAAATACTGTGGATGCTGTAAATCTGAAATAAAAATAGAAAGCCCTGGAAATACTCAGCAGGTCTGGCAGCATCTGTGGAGAGAGAAACAGAGTTAATGTTTCAGGTCTGTGACCTTTCATCAGGATTCGATAATCTCTGACACTGGGCTCAGAGCAGAGGTTGGTGTTTGATGTAGTGGCCAGAGATTCATCGCCCACAGGCATTCAGGAGAACGCCAGGCTTTTATCTCTTGTTTGCCAAAACAACGTCTTTGTTTAAAAATAAGAAAAACAGCTACTGTTGGACATTACCCTGCGTCACAGGCTCATTGTGTCAGAAAAGAATCCAACAATTTGTGGTGGAGACGTGAGTTGGCACAATTTTGTGGATGATTTGTGCCATTTCATCGAAAACCTTAACAACAAAAGGGATCTTACCCTCAACCTCCTCCTTACTTTCAAAAAATTACTGAATTTGTGATGTAATTATGAATTAAACTCACCACAGAAAGATAGGGCTGGTAGTTCATGACATCAGGCTTGTTTTAATGATGGGATTTATATTCCTGCAATGACACTCAACCTCTCTGGCCCAGAAAGGCAACAGTGGAAATTATTGAGTTCAGGCATGCAGGTAGTAAATTATCGAAGCTTTCAAAAGTTTTAAAACTTACATTTTTTTTCTCTGTATTTTGTTTCTCTTTGAATCCAATCCTTTCGTCCCTCTCTCTATTTCTCTTTCTGTTTGATGATTTCACCCTGCTTCCTTCTCTGTCCTTTCTTTGTTTCTTTTTCAATCCCTAAATCTCATTGGTTAAGGAGAGACTGTTGGTCCCGTTGTTCACTGAGGTCCCAGATACTCCTTTGCCCTCACTGTGTCGGTATCAGCTCACACTGCCAGCTATTTGCAGCAATTACATTTTTTGAGCTGAATGATGAGGAAAAATATCCAATGCACAGGGCATGCAGTGAGATACCAGCCCTGCACATTCTGGGCTTTGGGTGAAAGGGGACATGTGAAATAGTTTTCTATCCAGCTGTTAGGGATGAACAGACCCACTGTACTGATCTTTCAGATCCGTCAGTGGCAAACACCAAATTTGGTGACTGAAAGTGGCATAGAAGTCCCCAGGGGACTCTTTACACGTGACATGTTTTTAAAAAATGGGAAATAGATATAATTGAAACAAATGGCAAAATAGGAACAGGAGAAGGCCATTCAGCCCCTCGAACCAGTTCCAGCTTGTCACCATTTATCCTCCCATATCCCTTGATACCCCTAAACTAACAAATATCTATCAATCTCAGTCTTGAAAGCTCCATTTATCCCGAGTATCCACAGCCTTTGGGTGAGAGATTTCTAGGTTTCCCCTATCCTGTGTGTGAAACAGTGATTCCTTGTTACCCTTCCAAATGGCCTAGCTCTAATTTTAAGATGATGTCCCCTCGTTCTTAATTTTCATTTTAAATACTCTAATCAGATCACCCCACATACTTCTATACTCAAGTGAATACACGCCAAGTTTTTGCAACCTGTCCTTATAATTTAAACCTTGAAGTCCCCAGTATCATTCTGGTGAACCTGTGTTTCATCCTCTCCAAGGTCAATTATATCTGTCCTGGGATGTGGTGCCTGGAACTGAACACAGTATTCCAGATGGAGTCTAACCAAGGCTGAAACTCAACTGAAGCATCACTTCCTCTCCTTGGTATCCAGCCCCCTTCAGATAAAGGCCAATGTTCCATTAGCCTTTGTGATTACTTTGTGTACATGTCCACTATAAATAATTTAAATAGTTTGTGTACATGGACTCCAAAATCACTTTGCTCCTCCAGTTTCTGGTTTCTCACCATTTACAGAATACTCCAATATAACTTTCTTAGCTCCAAAGTGGATAAATTACTCTTAACCACAGTAAACTCCATCTGCCATAGTTTTTCCCACTCACTCACTCTGTTTATGACCCTAGTTGACTGTGACAAAGGTAAACTATCCCTCCTCGACCGCCTGCTGCCTTTGTCATGGTTGACGTCTCTCCAGCCTGGCTGGGTAGAAATACACTTCGAGTCATAGAGTTTACATAGAGTCATTTACAGCACAGAAGGAGGCAATTCGGCCCATCGAGTCCATGCTGGCTCTCCACGCAGCTATGCTGTTAGACCCACTCCCTGGCTCGATCCAGGTAGCCCTGCAAGTCTATTCCTCTCAGGTGGCCATCCAACATCCTCTTAATTGTCTCTGCTTCCACTTGTGGGCAGCGAGTTCCAGGTCTGCTGTGTAAAAAAATGCTTCCTCATATTCCCCCTTGCATCTTTTGTCCATAACCTTCAATCTGTGTCCCCTAGTCCTTGGCCCATTAGTTAATGGGAACAGCTTTTCTTTGTACACTTCTATTAAATCTCTCCTCAATCTCCTTTGTTCTCAGGATCACAACCCCAGATTTTCCAACCTAACCTTGTAACTAAAATCCTCCATCCCTGGAACCATCCTGGTAAATCTCCTCTGCATCCTCTCAAGGATCTTCACATCCTTCCTGAAGTGTGGTGGCCAGAACTGGATGCAAAACTCCATTTGGGGCCTAACCAGAGCTTTATAAAGCTTCAGCATAACTTCCCTCTTTTGTACTCAATGCATCTGTTTATGAAGCTCAAGGTTCCATATGCTTTACTAACCACACTCTCAATATGCCATGCCACCTTTAAAGATCCATGCACATGCACCCCCAGGAGCCTCTGTACCTGCACACTCTTTAGAACTGTGCCATTAAGTATATATTGCTTCTCCCTATTCCTTCTGCCGAAATGTACCACCTCACACTTCCCTGTATTAAATTCCATCTGCCCCCTCTCTGCCCATTCTTCTAGGCTATCTGTATCCTGTTGCAGGCGGTTCATATCATCCTCACTGTTTGCCGCACCTCCAAGTTTGGTGTCATCAGCAAATTTTGAGATTCTACTTTGCATTCCAAGATAAAAGTAATTTATATATAACTAAAAAACAGTGGTCCTAGCACTGACTCTTGGGGAACATCACTGTCTACCATTCTCCGGCCTGAAAAGCAACCATTTACTACAACTAGCTGTTTTCTGTCCTTAAGCCAATTTTTTTTATCCAATTGGACACTGACCCTCCTATTCCACGAGCTTCAATTTTGTTAACCAGCTGTGTGTGTGGTACCTTATCAAATGCTTTCTTAAAATCCATATAAACAACATCTACCACATTCCCTTTGTCGCACCAACGTGCTTTGTTGAATGATAATTTTTAAAAATCCACTGACTGGAGATCTGAATTTGATTTTTTTAAAAGAAATTTAAAAATTAACAGATAAAAAATGACTTTGCTAGCAGCTTAAGATGGCCACCTAATTTGTAACACTGTATCCCGCAAGGCCTGTGAGGAGGGAGATAAAATGTCTGCTCGCCCCAGCAAGATCCAAGACCCAGGAACTTTAAGGGAACTGCCTGTTCTTTTTTTAGCAAGAAGAAATACACTGCTAACTACTATGCTTGAATCACTGAGTGACTGTCACGTGACATGCCAACCCCCACCACCCCCCCACCACCCATCCCACCCCATGGTTTTAAGCTGGTGTTCCTCTGCAGCAGCAAGGAGAAGTATCTGGACTCTGACCTGTGCAGACACAAGTGGGGGTCTCTCTCTCTCTCTCTCTCTCCCTCTCTCTTTCTCCCTCCATTCCAGCTTGCGAGCTACAAACCCTGCCTGTTGACTAACCACCACTGCATACTCCGGCTACAAACAGAAACTCCTTTGGAGGAAATCATCCACATCGTTGTCTCCCAGAGACCCACCGAATCAGTCATCTATCTCTTCAAACTAAAAGCCTCAGGACCACCAAATTCAGCTAGAAACCAGATGAATCACCAAACTCCACAGACTGTATGCCTTTTTTTCTATGGACTCTAACTCGACCAATCTACTCTTCCCTACTCTGCAACCTATTTGTGTGTGTGTGAACCTCTAGTGTGTGTGTGTGTATGTGTGTAAGTTGGTGTGTAATTTATTATTTTAATTAGTTCAATTTAAGTACAATAAAGTTAACCTCTTTCTTTGTTAAACTCAAGAAAACCTGTCCGATTAGTTCTTGATATGATCATAGCAATTAAGTAATCACCTACTAAATTGGCCAGTACATCCACTTTAAGAAAGAATTAAACCTGTTGTGGTCAAATGAGGAGGGGGGAAAAGAGAAAAGCCCTTTGATCCCTCCTCACCTGACTGTAACACCTTCATCAACCTTCTCTGTTACTTCATCAAAAATTCAATTAGATTTGTCAAGCTTGATCTGCCTTTTACAAATCCATGCTGACTATCCTTAATCAACTCGTACCTCTCTAAGTATCCGTTGATAATTTCCCTGATTATAGTTTCTAAAACCTTACCCAACACCAATGTTAAACTAACTGGCCTGTAGTTGCTAGGACTGTCCTTATACCCTTTCTTGAATAAGGGTGTCACATTTACCACTCTCCAATCCTCTGGCATCTCCCCCAACTCCCACTTGCCTGATTTCATTCTTACTTATCCAGTTGCAGCCAGAGAATCACTTGCACTGGCTTCTTCCCACTCCCTCACTGTTAACTCTGGTGTCCTCAAGGCTCTTTCCTTGACCCCCTCCTATTTTTCATCGACATGCTGCCCCTCGGCAGCATCATCTGAAATCATGACATCAGTTACCGCAGGAATGCTGACAACACCCAGCTCTACCCTTCCTCCATCTTTACTAACTCCCACACTGTCTCTAAATTATCAGACTGCTTATCCGATATCCAGAACTGGAAATTTGCTCCAATTAAATATTGGGAAGTCAGAATCCATTGTCTTCAGCCTTCATCACAAACTCCATTCCCTAAACACCGACTCCATCCCTCTCCCTGGAAACTGTCTAAAGCTGAACCAGTCTGTTCACAACTTTGGTGTTTTATTTGACCCTGAGATGACCTTCTTACCTCATGTCCACAGCCGTGGAGAGATACTGGAACAGAATTTCACACTGAGTGCTCCTCCTCCTCCTCCTCAGAGGTGGACGGCTTCTGGTGAGTCTCCTGCGGCCGCCGACCTGCATGTGAGAATAAAAACATGTGTGGATTGGGCTGTGCAGATCTCGTCATGCCAACCATGATGTGGGTCTCCAGAAGTGAACTGTATGTCAATGGCAGCCAATCCTCACTCTCTTGCGCGGAGATTCCGTCTCTCCATCTGTTATGGCACGGTCGACCTGTGTCCCTGCCAATTCTAACGCCTCTTCCTCTGTTGTGGAGAGAGGCTGAAGATCTGGGATGCCTCCGTCAGTTGGGGTTGTCTCCCTCCTGATCCAGGGGGTGACCCCACGGCTACTGACCTCATCTGTGATCTCCACCCAGGCTTCCTTGATCAGGCAGGAGGACCTCTTCATGCCATCACTGGGGAACAGAACCTCCCACCTCTCCCTTGCAGCCTGGAGGAGAACCTGCAGGGAGGCATCACTAAACTGTGGGACCACCCTGTGTCTTGTCTCAGCCATCCTGTGGGCTCTGCCTCAGGGGATTGGGGGCTCCAGAGTCAGTGCAGAATGGGTCACAGTCTTGAGCGGCTAGCAGCGAGTGATTGCAATGCAGCAATGCAAGAAGGGCTGAAAGGGCTTATGCAAAATGGCTGCCGGCCACATGGTTGCAGTGGAGTGGCCGCCCGTGTGACAAACGGAACCAGCGGCAGGCTCACTAACTTCAGTCTACTGCCTGCTGCCAACTCCGTGTGCACCGTCTGTGCACACACACACAGCTGCAAACTCTGTGTGAAATATTCCTCCGTACACTGACTGCTGCAGTGTCTGTGCGCACTGTCCCTGTGCTGACAGTCCTGGAAACAATGGCTAGGTGTTCGGTGGTGGGATTATGGTCCAGGGCGGGGGTGGGAGGAAGTGTCAGAGATTTGGAGTTCGATCAGTATGCCAGACAACAACAGCGCCGACCTTATCAGCACGATAGGGTTGAACTTGAGAGAATGGAGTGCAGCAAGTTAAGAGGGAGACAGGTGAGAATGAGAGAGGGGAGCAGAGAAGTTCAGCAGCCAAGATTACGGCAGCTGTTCTCAATGAAAAGATTTAGAGAGGGTAAGAGGCCAGAGGGAGTGGTCCAGGTGGAAGGAGAATACTGGAGATGGGGAGGACTCCTGGCATGGAGGCAATGGCAATGGTGCTGAGCTCAAAATTTATTGAGGTGGGGAGGTATAAGGGGATGAAGGTGAAGGCTTTACTATGGTTATCTGTTAAGATTATCTGGTCATTATCACATTGCTGTTTGTGGGAGTTTGCAGTTTGCAAATTGGCTGTCACGTGTCCTACATTACAACAGTGACTGCTCTTCAAATGTATTTGCTGGGCTGTTGAGAGCTTTGGGATGTCCTGAGGATGTGAAAAGCACTACGTAAATGCAAATCTTTGCTTTTCTCTTTCTTCCTGTGGTACTGATCATTTTCATAGGTGAGTCCCAAAACCCTGCCCTTGAGATTCTCCAGCCTTGATATCAGCGATGAGTCCAAGCTAATGCTTCTCAGAGGGTCGGAGCACCGGGAGGATTTATTGTCCCCAGTGATTCCCTCCATGCCCAATGGAGTAGTTAGAACAGGTATTGAATTCCCTATGGACACCTTATCCCAGCGCTTTCTCTAGGTGCCCCTAAGGCCCAGCATTAAGTGGTGATTGGCTCTGAGGCCCAGGTTGATTCTTCATGCAGCACAGAAGGGTCAAAAGACTGAGATGGCATTTGGCCAATAGCAGCTGGCTCGTTGCATGCAAGTACTGGTGGTTGCATCTCTGGAGGTGCCCTTGGTCACAGGTTTTGCCTCCTGCATACCACAGTCATGACATTCTGAGGGAGGCAGCTGGAGGTCTGGTCTGTGCCCTGCCCTGAGAGACGGCTGCTTCATGCAGTGTGGCCTGAGTGACTGGGTCTTCACCATCCTCTTCCTCCTCCTGTCCATCCATTGCTGTGGTGGAACTGTTAGGACAAGAATGGGCGAGCATCACTTTGTTGGGGTTAAGGAGACCGAGAATAGGGTGGAAGGTTGTGGCTATGTGGTACTTCATAGGCATGTCAGAGCATTAGCCGATGAACAGGCACGGGCAAGATGCCACTGATCTTAGCATGTCACGTGACGAGCTGAGAGATGCTTGGTCTTATCCTTGGGTTTAAAGGTGGGAAAGTTCCTCCAGTAGCCTGCCTTTGGTGGACAGCATGCACCAATTTCTCCTGCAAAGAGATGGGTAAATGAATGCAAAGACTAAGAGATATGGGGGAGTGAGGTGTGTTGAAGTAGAGGGAGGGGTTTTAGAAGGCAGTTGTGTATTAGTGGAGCTGTGTAACCATCAGATGTTTGGAGATACCCTAAACTGGAAAGCATTGTCGGGCACTGTTGGTCTGCAGCACTGTGCACTCTGTACGGGTGGGCTTGCTCTCGGGTGACAGTGAGGGTGAGCTTGGTCTCAGGTGAGAGGGTCTGGTGCCATACTACTGGGTGAAAAGGTCCAGTGGTCATAGTACTGGGTGAGAGGGTCCAGTGGTCACAGTACTAGGTGAGAGGGTCCAGTGGTCATGGTATTGGGTGAGACAGTCCAGTGCTCATACTACTGGGTGAGAGGGTCCAGTGGTCATAGTACTGAGTGAGAGGGTCCAGTGGTCATAGTATTGGGTGAGAGGTTCCAGTGGTCATAGTACTGAATGAGAGGGTCCAGTGGCCATAGTATTGGGTGAGAGGTTCCAGTGGCCATAGTACTGAGTGAGAGGGTCCAGTGGCCATAGTACTGGGCGAGAGGTTCCAGTGGTCATAGTACTGGGTGAGAGGTTCCAGTGGTCATGGTATTGGGTGAGAGGTTCCAGTGGTCATAGTACTGAATGAGAGGGTCCAGTGGCCATAGTATTGGGTGAGAGGTTCCAGTGGCCATAGTACTGAGTGAGAGGGTCCAGTGGCCATAGTACTGGGCGAGAGGTTCCAGTGGTCATAGTACTGGGTGAGAGGTTCCAGTGGTCATGGTATTGGGTGAGAGGTTCCAGTGGTCATAGTACTGAGTGAGAGGGTCCAATGGCCATAGTACTGGGTGAGAGGTTCCAGTGATCATTGTACTGGGCACTGGGCTCTCTGCAAAGGTGGGAACTGAGGGCCATTAGTGCGTATTCTGAGGGGAGTAGCAAAGGGAAAGGTACAAAGCCAAGTTTATCTCTGCAAGGACAGTGCTCTGCAGGCCTATCGATCCCCTGGTATGGGTCACATACACCTTGTCTTTGTGGACCTCCATGGCGTGATGTGGTGCCTCTGACAGAGGGAGGGCCAGGAGGCAGCTGCGAATGCCCGTGAAGTTCCACAACAAGAGTGACAGCAGCCACCATGCCAAGAGGGGCCCACCAGTGCCAGAGAGTGTACCGGACTCAAATCAGCTACCTGCAAATGTCTGAGAGGCATTGTCAATGAAGAACATGGCTCTGCATGGAGACCATCATTGACTAAGGCACCTTTCTGCAGCTCGAGTTGCAACCTGTGGGATTTGGGTGCACATTCAGTGTGTGTACAGGGACAATATACACTGGGTGTGCAGTCAGTGAGTGTACAGGGACAGTGTGTACTGAGTGTGTAAAGGGCAGTGTACACTGGGTGTGCAGTCAGTGAGTGTACAGGAACAGTGTACACTGGGTGTGTAAAGGGACAGTGTGTGTACAGGGACAGTGTATACTGGGTGTATACAGGGACGGTGCAAACTGGGTGTGCACAGGGACAGTGTGCGTATGGGGACAATGTAACTGGGTGTGCACAGGGACAGTGAACACTGGGTGTATACTGGACAGTTTGTGTACAGTGACAGTGTACACTGGGTGTGTACTGGACAGTGTGTGTACAGGTCAGTGTGCACTGGGGGTGTATAGGGACATTGTGTGTACAGGGACTGTGCACATTGGGTGTGTACAGGGACCGTGTGTGTACGGGGACAGTGTGTGTACAGGGACAGAGTACACTGTGTGTGTAGGGACAGTGTGTGTACAGGGACTGTGTGCACTGTGTATGTACAGGGACCGTGTACACTGGGTGTGTACAGGGACAGTGTGTGGACAGGGACAGTGTACACTGGGTGTGTACAGGGACAGTGTATGTACAGGGACAGTGTACACTGGGTGTGTACAGGGACTGTGTATGTACGGGGACAGTGTACACTGGGTGTGTGCAGGGACAGTGTGTTTACAGGGACTGGGTGTGTACAGCGACAGTGTATACTGGGTGTATAGAGGGACAGTGTATGTACAGGGACAGTGTACGCTGGGTCGGTACAGGGACAGTGTATGTACAGGGACAGTGTACACTGGGTGTGTACAGGGACTGTGTACACTGTGTGTGTACAGGGACAGTGTGTATACAGGGATAGTGTACGCTGGGTGCGTACAGGACAGTGTGTGTACAGGGTCTGGGTGCACTGTGTGTGTACAGGGACAGTGTGTGTACAGGGACAGTGTACGCTGGGTCGGTACAGGGACAGTGTGTGTACTGGGGCAGTGTTCACTGGGTGAGTACAGAGACAGTATACATTGGTTGTGTACAGGGACAGTGTGTGAGTACAGGTACTGTGTACAGGGACAGTGTGCGTGCCGGTACTGCGAACACTTGGTGTGTACAGAGACAGTGTATACTGGGTATGTAGAGGTGCTGCTCGCTGTTATAAGCGGTGCTGCCGGAAGAGGCGCGCGGGACTTGGGCTGTGTCACGTGCTGGGGCCATGGTGTTCGAGTCGCTGGTGGCTGATCTGCTGAACCGCTTCTTGGGCGATTATGTGGAGAATTTGGACAAGTCTCAGCTCAAGCTGGGCATATGGGGAGGTAAGGGCGGCAGCTGGAGCCTGGTACTCGGTCCCTGTCCTCACCTCCCTCCTCCGGTCATTCCCGGAACTCAGCGCTGCCCCCGGCCCGGGCACTCCTCACCCTCCCCCGGCCACCTCTCACCCTCCCCCGGTCATCCCCGGGCCCTGACCCCGATCAGGCCACTCCATCACCCTCATCCCCGGGCACCGGCCTGGACATCTCCGGCCCCTCGGTGTACGGACCCCCGGCTTGACTTGCCTCCTCCCCCCGCCCCCCATTCCCGTCGCTGCCCGCGATTTTCCTCCCGGATCTCTGAACTTCAGCCTGTGCTATTCCCAGGGAATTCCTGAAATTGGGCTCTGTCCAGTCTTGCTGGTTCATGTTCCATCTCTTAATTTTCTTTGCTATGCGGAACTTCCATGACGTGTTGTAATCTTATATCCTGTTTTTTCCCCTCTAATTTGGTCTGGGGTTTTTATTACTGTTGAGGGAATGTGAAGCTTTGCTCAGCTGCTATTCCACACAGTCCAACATTACCACTGCCCCATTTCCTGATGGCATTAGTTTTCACATCAATGCTGATGACACCCAACTGTACCTCATCCCCAACTCTCTCGACTCCGCTGCTGTTACTAAATTATCAGACTGCTTATTTGACATCCGGTACTGGATGAGCAGAAATTTCCTCCTATTAAATAAAGACCGAAGCTATTGTTTTCAGTCCCTGATCCATTCTCCATTCCCTAGCTACCAACTCCATCCCTCTCCATGGCAACAGACTGAGATTGTTCTGCTCTGTTTGCAACCTTGGTGTCACATTTGACTGTGAGATGCGACCTTATTCGTGCCATCGTCAAGACCACCTATTGCTACCTCTAACGTCACCCCACTTCACCCTGTCTCAGTTCATCTGCTGATGAAATCTTCATTCCTGCCTTCATTACCACTAGACTTGATTATTCCAGTGCACGTCTGGCTGGTTTCTCTCATTTTAATCTATGTAAACTTGAGGTCATCCAGAACTCTGCTGCCTTGTCTTAACTGGCACCATGTCCTGTTTCACTTTCACCCCCTGTGCTTGCTGATCGACATTGCTCCCAGTCAAGCAATGTCTTGATTTCAAAATTCTCATCCTTGTTTTCAAATCCCTCCGTGGTCTTGCCTTGCCTTCCCTATCTCTGTAATCTCCTCCAGCCCCACAACTTTCCTAGATATTTGCACTCCTCTAATTCTGGTCTGTTGTACCTCCCTGATTGTAATTGCTCTACTATTGGTGGCTGTGCCTTCAGTTGCCTTGGTCCCAAGCTCATGGGTAATAAATGCTGGCCTGGCCAGTAACACCCACATCCCATGAAACGAAAAAAAAAAAGCACTGGAATACCTTCCCTATGCGTCTCTGCAACTCCACCTCCCTTTCCTCCTTTAAGACACTCCTTAAAACCTACATCTTTGACCTATGATCATCTGACCAAATATCTCCTCTTATGGTTCAGTGGCATACTTTGGTTTATAATGCTCCTGCCTTGGGATGTTTTATTACATGAAAGTGCTGTAAAAGTTATTACTTCTTTACCCCTCCCCAAAATACATTCCTAGTCCTTTGATTTGTAAGGACATTCACTTTCACCCTCAATCCCCTGCCCCTTTTATCCTCACCCCCTCTCTTGCACTCCCAGACCTCTCTCTGGCCCTTTCCCCCTCACCCCCTGCCCCTTTGACCCACACCTTCCTTCCCTCGACCTGTTGACTAGATTCCCCTTCAGCCATAATGACAATGCTGCCTCTGCTCCACCTTGCCCTCTTCCTCCATCTGCCCTATCCTTCCCTCTATGGCTTCACACTCAGCGCAACTTTGATGTAGAATTATATACAATGTACACTGCCATTCAGCCAACTGGTCTATAGCAGTCAGCCCTCTTCATCTAATCCTATTTGCATAACCTATTCGTTTCTCACTCGTGTGTTTATCTAGCTTCCCCTGAAATGCATCTACACTGCTCTCTTCAACCACTGCACGTGGGAACGTGTTCCACATTTTAACCATTCTTTGGGTTAAGAAGTTTCTTGATGTTGTTTTCCTTCCACTTTTACTGGCCCTAGCCTGCCCAAGCTCTGCCTAGTTTGTCACATTCTCCAACATTGCCCTGAGGGGCCAAATGGCCCACTTCTCCTATTTCTTCGGTTCTTGAAACTTTGTGAACTGAAATGCCAGTGACCATAAGGAAGGAAGCCTTTAGATGAGAGGAGCAGGAAATCAGAAAGACGGTAGACAGGCTGAGATGAGCAAATAGGTAACATGCTGTGGGCTGATGCTGGAGAAAGGGGGCTGGGCCTGAAGTGAAAAGTGGGGAAAGGAGATCAGCGGAAGGGCAAACTTGGAATCCAAGGCCTGAGAGAAATTGAAAAAGGTTTTTTAAAAAAAACAATTCTCTAAAAGATGTTCGGAATACAGAAAGAGAAAAGATAGGCTTTACAGGGTGAGTCTTGCTGTAGCATCATCTGAGACAGACTTTTTCATGATGTAAGCTGTTGTATGCCAGCAGAAAATCCTGATGCAGGAAGTGAACTTGTGTAAACAGGATCTGCATGCAATAAACAAGACACCCCTGGTGTTGCTCATGGTGAGTGAGAGGTATTATAACCATGAGTGCTGACATTGGCATTGGGAGATGTCCTGGGAATACCAGGAAGAGGACTAGTAACATAATCAGGACACACTTTCTCTCTCTCCGTGTAATAAAAATGTGAAATTCACTCTGCCAAAAAGCTGTGGACGCTGGGAAAGAGTTGGAGCTTGTGATACTGCGATCAGTTTTTGTACAGTGAGGTTTGTTTTGTGACGTTATTAAGGGATTTGGAGTAAAGACAGGTAAATGGAATTGGAGTGCGCAATCTTCTTCAATGGCGGCGCAGGCTTGAGGGGCTTGAGATCCTATGACCCAGGGTCATGCACTATTGAGGTGGGGGTCTTGGGATTGAGCAAGAGGTGGGTACCAGAGTCTGGGAGCACTGGCAGTTTTGGGGTCCTAGTTTTCCTGGAAAATTGGAGCGTGAAGTTCTGTGAATATTGAAGTTGATTCTGAAATCCAGAATGGCTGGGCATTTGGGATCATTAAGGAGAGAGGCCTTGGGTCTGCTTCTTGAAAATAATGAATCAATAAGTCATGGGCGGGTTGAGATGTTAACGAGCTCCTCACAAGTGGCAAGTGTCCTTTCGCACACTTAGCTTTGTTGATTAAGTCAACTAACTAACAAATGAGCTCAAAACACTCAAGTTCATTGCTTAACCAGTTTGCTTTTGATGAGATTTCCTTAGGCCTCAAATTGTTTAGAAAGGACATTTTTAACTGAATATACAACCAAAAGTGTGGGAAGTGACTTCGTTCCATTCTCTACATTGAATCTTTGTTTTCTACCCATCAACAAGAAACAATGATCGTAAGGTGCTGCAGTTCACAGGCTTTGCTGCTCCCAGTAGTGTGGCATAGAAAACATCATTTATTGATGAACTTAACTGTGATGACTTGCTTGACATTCAGTGACTTGTTTATTTCCATTAGTGAAAGCAAAGAAGTTCTCAAATCATAGACTGTCCTACCCTTCAGATTCAGTTGATTTTGAGACTTCATGCTGGGCAGTACCAGAAACTGCATGCAGTCAGAGTTCAGAATGTAGTTCAAGACCTTTTGCAACAGTAAAGGTCAAAATGCCCAGCTGAAACCCAAGCTAAGGTATTGAGATAAAAAATCTTTAATGAAGTTATGAAGACACATAGGACAGTTAAATGGGTAAATTTATAAAATATATGCCAAGAACCTCTGTTGAATTCCTTGTTTTGTTTTAAAACCTTAATTTTTATTTCCGATATATATCTGAGGCAGCACTGACTCAAAATGCCTGTTCAAAAATAAGTCTTTCAGTCGGCTCATCAACAAACTGAGGCAATGAAAAGTTGGTGTGCAGTGTTCCCACTATAAAATGCAGATTTTCTATTATAATAGCATGACACAGGAATATGTTCATGTGCACAGGGACTATGCAACTTATGTAGAAATTCTGATGAGATACAGGTAGATTTATTGTACTTAACACCTTGATGTTTCCTCGAAACGTCATTGCTGATGCTTTATGAATCTGTCATTTCTTGCTATTGCATCCTTTGTCCTCCAAATAACTAACCGTACATGTCATATATCACCCCCCCCCCCCCCCCCCCCCCCCCCCCCGTGCCTAAGGCTGCACATGACAGAGATGAGACTTTTTTCCCCTATTCTGCCAGAGATTTTCACACTGGGGTATCTGGACTCTACATTGGATGAGAGGGCATCTGTGCTGTTATTAGATTTCTCTTAATTGTCAAGTTACAATATTTTTCTGCAGTTGTTGACTTTCTACCATGTTATGCTTTCTTCCAACTGGTTTTATTTGGGTTGCTGGCTTTTGCAATTTAGGGTAAAGTGCATTGATACTTGCAGGGGGACAGGAATGTTTGAAAACCACTTTTTAAAAATTCATTCATGGGATGTGAGCATTGCTGGCAAGATCAATATTTGTTGCCCTTTTTGACTCTTCATGGGATGTGTGTGTTGCCGGCAAGGCTGGTATTCGTTGCCTATCCCTAATTGCCCTTGACAAGGTGGTGGTGAGCCACTGCCTTGAACCGCTGCAGTCCAGGTGGTGTAGGTACACCCACAGTGCTGTCCAGGTTTTTAGACTCAGCGACGGTTAAGGAACAATGATATATTTCTAAGTTAGGATGGTGTGTGACTTGGAGGGGAACTTGCAGGTGATGGTGTTCCCATACGTCTGCTGGCCTGTTCTTCTCGGTGATAGAGGTCATGGGTTTGGAAGGTGCTGTCGAAGGACCCTTGGTACGTTGCTGCATTGCATCTTGTAGATAGTACACACTGCAACCACTGTGCGTCAGTGGTGGAGGGAGTAGATGTTTGAGCTGGTGGGTGGGGTGCCAGTCAAGTGTGTTGCTTTGTCCTGGATGGTGTCAAGCCTCTTGCGTGTTGTTGGAACAGCACCCATCCAAACAAGTAGAGAGTATTCTATTCCATCGCATTCCTGACTTGTGCCTTGTAGATGGTGGACAGGCTTTGGGGAGTCAGGAGGTGAGTTGCTTGCGCAGAATCCCCACTCTGAGCTGCTTTCATAGCCACAGTACTTATGTGGTTGGTTCAGTTCAGTTTCTGGTCAGTGGTAACCCCCAGGATGTTTGGTGTAAAGCCTGGCTTGGGTATAAAATTAAAACCGGACCTGGGCCTGATCCGACCACAGCCGACTCAAACCTGACCTGGGCCAGAGTCCTTCAATTTCTTTTCATACCCAACCCAACCTGACAATATCAAACATGTTATTCATGCAGAAAAATAAAATGGTGTCAAAAAGTAGATGCAAAAGAAAACCCTGCAGAACAAAACCGGACCACAGCCAAACCGAGCCCGAATGCTGGACGCCGAATATAGACCCGAGCCGACTCTGACATGCAGTCGGGTTTGGTGGAATCTCTTTCTCTTTCTTTCTTTGGCCTCCTTGTCTTGAGAGACAATGGGTAAGCGCCTGGAGGTGGTCGGTGGTTTGTGAGGCAGCTCCTGGAGTGGCTATAAAGGGCAATTCTAGAGTGACAGACTCTTCCACAGGTGCTGCAGATGAAATTGTTTGTCGGGGCTGTTACACAGTTGGCTCTCTCTTTGCACTTCTGTCTTTTTTTCCTGCCAACTGCTACGTCTCTTCGACTCGCCACACTTTAGCCCCGCCGTTGTGGTTCCCCGCCAGCTCTGGCAATCGGTGGCAACTGACTCCCACGACTTGTGATCAATGTCATAGGACTTCATGTCGTGTTTGCAGACGTCATTAAAGCAGAGACATGGACGGCCGGTGGGTCTGATACCAGTGACAAGCTCGCTGTGCAATGTGTCCTTGGGGATCCTGCCATCTTCCGTGCGGCTCACATGGCCAAGCCATCTCAAGCGCCGCTGACTCAGTAGGGAGTATATGCTGGGGATGTTGGCCGCCTCGAGGACTTCTGTGTTGGAGAAACGGTCCTGCCACCTGATGCCAAGGATTCTCCGGAGGCAGCGAAGATGGAATGAATTGAGACGTCGCTCTTGGCTGACGTATGTTGTCCAGGCCTCGCTGCCGTAGAGCAAGGTACTGAGGCCACAGGCTTGATGCACTTGAACTTTTGTGTTCTGTGTCAGTGCGCCATTTTCCCACATTCTCTTGGCCAGTCTGGACATAGCAGAGGAAGCCTTTCCCATGCGCTTGTTGATTTCTGCATCGAGAGACAGGTTATTGGTGATAGTTGAGCCTAGGTAGGTGAACTCTTGAACCACTTCCAGAGTGTGGTTGCCGATATTGATGGATGGGGCATTTCTGACGTCCTGTCCCATGATGTTCGTTTTCTTGAGGCTGATGGTTAGGCCAAATTCATTGCAGGCAGCCGCAAACCTGTCGATGAGCCTCTGCTGACGATGCTGCATTAACATCTCTCGTTGAAGAGTGTCTGCAAAGAGGAGTTCCCTGATGAGGACTTTCCGTACTTTGGTCTTCGCTTTTAGACGGGCAAGGTTGAACAACCTGCCACCTGATCTTGTGTGGAGGAAAATTCCTTCTTTTGAAGACTTGAACGCATGTGAGAGCAGCAGGGAGAAGCGATCCCAAACAGTGTAGGTGAGAGAACACAGCCCTGTTTCACGCCATTCCGGGTTGGAAAGGGGTCTGATGAGGCGGCGCGATGCTGAATTGTGCCTTTCATATTGTCATGGAATGAGGTGATGATACTTAGTAGCTTTGGTGGACATCCAATCTTTTCTAGTAGTCTGAAGAGACCACGTCTGCTGCCGAGTTCAAAGGCTTTGGTGAGATCAATGAAAGCAACGTAGAGGGGCACCTGTTCATGGCATTTCTCCTGTAGCTGGTGAAGGGAGAATAGCATGTCAATAGTGGATCTCTTTGCTCGAAAGCCACACTGTGCCTCAGGATAGATACGCTCAGCCAGCTTCTGGAGCCTGTTTAAGGCGACATGAGCGAAGACTTTCCCCACTATGCTGAGCAGGGAGATTCCACAGTAGTTGTTGCAGTCACCACGGTCACCCTTGTTCTTATAGAGGGTGACGATATTGGCATCGCGCATGTCCTGTGGTACTGCACCCACGTCCCAGCACAGGCAAAGCAGTTCGTGCAGTGCTGAAAGTATAGCAGGCTTGGCACTCTCGATTTCAGGGGTAATGCCGTCCTTCCGAGGGGCTTTTCCGCTGGCTAGAGAATTAATGGCATCACTGAGTTCCGATTTTGGCTGTACGTCCAGCTCATCCATGACTGGCAGAGACTGGGCTGCATTGAGGGCGGTCTCAGTGACAACATTCTCCCTGGAGTACAGTTCTAGGTAGTGCTCCACCCAGTGGTCCATTTGCTTGCGTTGATCAGTGATTGTGTCCCCTGATTTAGATTTGAGGGGGGCAACCTTCTTGATGGTTGGCCCAAAAGCTCTCTTAATGCCATCATACATTCCTCTGATATTTCCTGTGTCTGAGGCCAGCTGAATATGACTGCATAGGTGTTGCCAGTAGTCATTTGTGCCGCGCTTCTGGCTGCTTTAAGTGCTACGGATGTTACCTCGCTGGGGGCTTTCTTGTAGTTCAGCAGTGCGATGCGCTTAGCGGCTATGACAGGTTCCAGCTCTTCAATGTGAGATTGAAACCAGTCTGCATTCCGCTTCACACGATTGCCATCGGTGGTTATTGCTGAGTCATAGATGGTGTCTCTGATGTGGGCCCACTTGGTCCCTGCATCCCCTGTGGGAGTGTTTTGGAGGGCTTTTTCAAGTGAATTTAGAAACTTACAGAACAGCTGTGGATGAGAAATTCTGCTAGTGATGCGCAGGCGGCCCTTCTGTTTGGAGTGATGCATCTTCTTTGGTTTGGGTCTAACCTTGCTGCACACCAGGGAGTGGTCGGTGTCGCAGTCCGCACTGTGAAAGCTGTGTGTGATTTGAACTTGGTTTAAAGAGGCTCGCCTTGTGACGATGAGGTCCAGCTGGTGCCAACGACGTGATCTTGGGTGCCTCCAAGAAACCTGGTGACAGGGTTTAGTGTGAAAGAACGAGTTGGTGAGGCAGAGTTTATGATAGGTACACAACTCCAGCAGTCTCTGTCCATTCTCATTCATCCTTCCAATGCCAAAGCGCCTAAGGCAGGAGAGCCATGAGTCACGGTCGGCCCCAACCCTAGCATTAAAGTCCCCCAGCAGGAATAGGTGTTCGGTGTTGGGGATGCTACTAATGATATTATGGAGTTCCTCGTAGAACTGGTCTTTAGCTTCAAGTGGGGAGCAGGTGTTGGAGCTTAGATGCTGAGTAGGTGTACTAGACCAGAGGCGGTGAATACTAACGGAAATAACATGTGATGCCTCAGTTGTGGTTTTGTTAAATCAAGATTGAAAAGAAGACTCTAAAGCGGATGTTTTGGCTGCAACAGAGGTGGCTGTGACTTGAGTTACATAATTGTGGCCAAGAGTTGTCACTTTGGGAGTTGTGCACAAAATTGATGGTTTTCGGCCTTTTTTGTGTCTATTTGTTTGTGTCTCTTTCTTTTCTTCCCTGCCACATGACTCCAAAAATCTTGAAAGCAATTTTTATCATAAAAGGGCCATGCTATTTATCTCTCTATCTTGTATTTAAGTTTAATAAAACATTAAAATTGTTTAATTCTGGGAAAGAATTGCAGAAAATGTTTTTGCATAATTGTGAATGTATGCGTATCCTTGCTGATAGCTGTTATCTTGTTTCAGGAAACGTGGTCCTTGATAACCTGACAGTCCAAGAAAATGCACTCGTAAGTACTTAATCTTTGTAGAGAAGTAGAACTTTAAAGCATCTTTTATTGAGAGATATTACTTCACTGATTCTGAAAGTTGCTGAGTTGTAGTTGAAAACAAATGGGGATGAGGTTCCCTGGCACGGGGGGCCTCACATTGCTTCAGTTTGATACTGTATGGAGTGTAAACCCAGTGTAGATCTCATTGGGTGTGCAAAGTGGTTACGGAGTTTGTTGGATGTCCTGAAACCGTTTTCAATATAAAGATTGTCTACATTATGAATTGATGCAAATCTGTCTCTGACTTTATATGAAGCCAGTTGGAATTGGGATCGTTGAAGAGGTTCATAAATGCCCTTGCTTATGGGGGAAAATTAATCTTGAATATTTTCTGTAACTGCGCTTGCCTTCCCATATTGGTTTGCCCAGTTTATGTGGATGCATTTGGGTTTTTTTTTTTGAGTTGTGCATGGAGGATTTTTTTTGGCAAGTACCTATGCAGCACGCAAGGTAGCTAAGAGCATTGTTGAGAGTGATTTGGATGATTTATTTTTTCTATTCCGTTGTCTGAATTTTCAGCTTTGAAATCTGCTTGTGATCTAAGCAGAGCGTTACTTATACTTTTACTAGTTCAAGAATAAAAAGGTTGGATGCAAAAGCTAACTTTGTAAAATTAGTCACCCTTTTACATGCTGAAGGGAAATGAGTCTGACTGATCCATCTCAGCCTCCACCTGAGGTCCGTCTTCAGGTGTCAGTCTTCAGCCAATCTGATTCACTCCACATGATATCAAGAAACGGCTAATGGCACTGGATATTGCAAAGGCTAAGGGCCCTGACAACATTTTTTTGAAGGGGGCAATGATGCCAGCGGCTCAAAGGGAAGGAGACGGTACGTGAGAGAGAACCATTCAACTCGGAGACCATTTGGGTAGTGAGCAGTTTAGTGAGAATGGAAAAATTAACTTATGAAATAAAAAGTACAAAAACCTGAAAACATTCCTAATCCATTTGTGGAAGATAATTAGTACCTTTATAAAAAAAAAAATGCTTTATAGCTTGGAAACCATTCCGATCTTGTTTACAAAGCCGCTCTGTATTTTGCAATTTGTCTGAGAAGTTTATGTAGGCAAAAACCCTGTCCTTCATTGAATGTCCTGTGTATGCGATTGCATTACTGGAACAGTAAAAGCACAAACTCATTACACAACATAAATGCACTAGCACTGAAAAGAGAATTGCACTGATGGTAAGAAGTCTTCAAAAAGGGACTAACTTGATGTTGTAGTACTAGCAGGTGTCAGTCACACTCATAAATGTGGAATAATAAATAAGGCTATGTAGTGTCTTTTGTGTGGGAGGCTTCAGCTAATACTGTTTCTGAATTGTTTTACTGTCCTCTGTTGTGATAGTTTATATTTAATTCTGGTGGGAGTTTTGTATAAATATTGACATCTGTGTGTGTTCTCCACTATACCAAAATTACTGTTCTTATTTTCTCCATTCTTGTTCCCAAACAGAATGATTTGGATGTCCCTTTCAAAATCAAGGCTGGACAGATAGGTATGATATTTTTGTGAGTTACTGGGCTGTACAGTTTTGTTTTGCTCTTGAACTGTGACCTTTTTGGTTAGGTATGTACACCACTGAGCTTAAGACTTTGCCAAAGCTTTCATTAGCAAAGATCTGATCTAAGTACACAGTGTAAATTGTTACGACCAGGTGAGAAAGGTGTCTAAGGGTCTGTTACAGTCTTCACCTAGTCTTCTTGTAATAGGGTTTAGTTTTCAACATTGTTTTGAGCTCCCCCTTTGTGAATCCTTGTTCACAGCTTTCCAATTCTAAGGCAAAGAAATTAGCATAAACAGCCTTTCTTGGGTTTAAAGAAAAAAAGTGAAATTTATTAAACCTTAAATTTAAACTCCAATTCGGTTAGCGCCTATGGATATACGACGCGCCCAGACTAGCATGCACACGCGACACACAGATGCAAATAGGGACAGAAGAGAGCAGAAGAAAAATAAAATGGAGAGGTTTGAGGCAGTCTTTGAAGGGGGTTTCTGGTTACTGTTTCTGTGGTTCCAGCACACTGTAGAGTCTCTGTAGGCAGCTCTTACTTTTTGTTGGGGCCCAGTATTCTTAAACCTTGGAGGAGACTTTTCTCCCTTTGAGGTTCACGTGTCTTTACTGGTTTCTGAAGCTGGTGAGAGTGAGATGAGAGCAGACAGGAGACAGATGCTCTCAAACCAGGAGCTTTCTGATTTCTTTTCCTGTTGGAAATTCAGATTCAAAAACTCCAACAGTCAGTCAGTCAGTCATGTCATCAAAACGAGTCTGACCACTTCTGTGTGTTCAGCCAGCTTAGTTAACCTGGAGTGCTTCAATGTCTGGTAATCAAAAGTCCCTTGTTCCAACACTCTGTTAATAAGCAAATGTCTTTCCAGTCAGGGCTTGCCATTTTAAGTTTTAATGCTCATGTGGCAAAATAACGTGTGCCTCAGTCTTGGCAGGTGGGGGACCTGCATGACAAAATAAATAACAATGCCTCTCATTTTGCTGTTTGTGTAGATATTTATTTTATAGTAGCCAATGTTTATGTTTAGCATAGTTTTACATTTTGCCTATAAAATTGCACTCATTTGGTATTGACTAAATTGAGTGGTACTGTATAATGCCTTTTTGATGCAGTAATGCATGGAAGTGGGAAAGTTGAAGGTTAAAGTAAAATAGCAAACATTTAAAAATGTGTACAAATTGCACACAAGCTATGGACTGGCATTATTTGCCATAATAGTGGGAGTTCCTTGGTGGATGATTGAGTTGCAGCTCAGTGCTGAATCAGAAACCCAGCCTGAATTGGCAGTCCGTCAGATAAAAGAAATACTGCAAAAAAAAAAAAAAAAATTTGGTGGACATCCAGGATGCCTCATTTTCCAGGGAAGAGTAGGGGACTTCCTAGTGTTCAGTAAAGATTTGTTACTCGATCACAGTCAAGAAAAAAAGATTGATTATTCATCTCTTCCCTGTTTGTAAGATATTGCTGTACGTTAAACTCATTGCTGTGCTTTCCAAAAGTAATTTGACAAATGTTCATGAGTAATTAGTTGGTAATACTCTTGAATGTCTTGTGGATGTGAGAGGTTTTCAATAATTAAAACTTGTGTTTAGTCGTCGATTAGTTTAAGATGACCCATACAGTAGTAATCAGTCATTTTAATTAAGTATAATTCATTACATACAGTAACAAGACAGTTAATAGGGAAGACGGACAATACCGCAGTCCTTTGGAGAATAGGCCATCATGCATTGAAACTGTTCCTTGCTCCTGTTCTGACCTTTCCCACATGACCATGGTATCCTCCACTCAGCCAATCAGTGACACTATATGCCCTTTAATCCATATATAAATTTGCTTCCATTTTGTTTGTCCATCACTCTCTGTTTTGCAGAAGACAATTTATAACAAACAGCAGAGGGACACTTTGGGATTACAAAGTCCCCTTGCCTTTCCTTTCCGTTTTGACTTCCTTTCAACCTTGACAGGTGAGTGGATGGGCACCGCTAATGTGGTAGTTTGCTTGATCAGCATCCCTGTCAGTGGACTCTGTGAAATCTTTACATCATCGGAATGCACGCAACAATTCAGTTATTTCAACAGTGGTTCTCCCTTACCACCCCACATACTATTTGTGAAGAATGAGTGGGAATTTCATGGGTACAACATCACTTCCAACTTCTTCTCCAGGTCACATGCTATCCTAACTTGGAAATATATCCCCATTCCTTCATTATCTCTGGAATAATATCCTGGAATTTCCCAATTAACACCATTGAGAGTACTATTGCCACAAGAACTGCAGCAGTTCAAGAACGGGATGAGCACCATTTTTTTTTTCAAGTTGATGGGAGTGGGTGTCAAAAGAAATGATCTTGTCTACATCGTAATAGGAACAAAAAAAAGTTGGTTGCATGATGTGCCGTTATGTTGCAGTGCAGTGTGTGTGAGTATGGTGCTGAGCGTGTTAAAATACTGCAGAAGGTTGACTGGCACTGGTGCAGTTGTTCATGATCACAGCTGCAGCTTCTTTCCCTGCAATTAGCATCCACATGGCAAGATACCTGATGGAGTGCTAACATGACACCGATCACATCCAGCCCAGTTATTGTCTTCTTTCTCAAGACTGTTGCACTCACCTTCCCCAATCTAGTCCAGCAAGTTTTGAGCAAAATGCCACAGGCTACATACAGTATAATTTGGGTATTGGAAATTTGTACTTGGAGGGCAGTTTTGCAGACTGATATCTGCTTAAGTAAGGACATGCTTCTGAATTCTTGTTGGCAAAACTTTCCTTTCCCATTGTTTATCAAACATGTGTTTAATTTGAGTTTGTTTCAAACCTTCTGTTGATTTAATTCTCTAACAGAATTTTGCAGAACCATAATTTTCCGTGTGCACAAGAATGTAGCCACTGTGCCAGCCACTTCATACTTAAAAATAGTGAAGATAGAGCTGAGATTTTTAACTGTCTTGAAATTTTTTTAGTCCTGACTTACCTCCATTAATTCTCGAGGGGGGAAAAGAATACAACCTACTAGTTAAACAGTTCAGAGGTGTATTGTTGTGGCAATCAGCAGCTGAAATTGCTTTTGGACAGATTTAATTCTACAGATGTGAAAAACAAGTTAATAAACATGTCAATGATATTCCAGTACAGACAGGCCAGTAAACAGTGAAGGGGGAGAGAAAAACCCTGAAACACTCAGCAGTTGTGCAGTGAGAAGGCGGGCTGCGGAGGGTTGCACCTGAAACGGTGCCACTGTTCCCAACAGAAGGCACTGAGCTTAAACCCACTCCAGGAAGAGTAAGGAGTTGGAGTGCAATGAAGTATTTGACAGGCATCTTGCTAAATCTGTAGGGTTACCTCTCAGCTGATGGGAAGATGAAAGTTTTTGCGTCAGCAATTACATCAGTGCTCACTATATTGGATAGCGCTGGCAAAATTTCATGCAAGTCTCTTGGACAGGACACTGGTGAACATTATGTTCAGAGATCTAAATATGCAAGGAGTTTGCAATATAATTTTAGATTGCAGGGGTGGGGTGTCCACGATTGCTAATTGGTTTACGGATCCCTTTTCAAATCTGAGAAGTTTTGAGAACCACTGCTCAAATCCACTCTTACAGTAGTTTGCATTACACCAGGAGATACACTGCTGTTTGGGGTGAGGAGTCAGCTTTACAAATGTGAGACAGAACCAGGATCTGACTTTTGAAGTAGGATTAATTTTTTCCTGAGAGGCAGACTGCATCAGTCAATGACATCAAAGGAGGTGGAACAAATAAAGGTGTGAATGACACCAGTTGACTTTACTACAGTCAGAGTTAAGTTGATTTGAGATTTGAAGCTTGTTGCTCTGCTGTTCCAGGTCAAATGCTAGCATTTCTGATGTGTCTTAGAGTCTTAATCATTTATGACACAGAAGCAGGCTGTTCAAGTCCATGTTGGCTCTCCATAAAGCTATTCAGTCAGTGCCACTCCCCTGCTTGCTTCCTGTACTCCTGCAAGTTTATTTCTTTCAAGTGGCCCTCCGTTTCCACTACTGCTGTTTGTTTGTATTCTACTGTGGGATCTGGAAAACTTAAGTGAAATGAAACTTGTATATATTTTCTACTCCCCTCACCCTTTCCCCTCCCCCCCCTTCCATTGGATAGATATTTGAAAAAGATATTTTTAGGTTGGGTGAATGGTATACAACAGTCCTGTGAGAGGTGCACGCACATGATGAGCTGCATGGCCTCATTCTTTGCTGTGAAATTCTGCAGCTCTGTCTCCTAAAGAAAGTTGTACAAAGTTGTGGATTTTGTAAAACATCCAATGTTGCCAGTTCACCTTTTGTTGTTTTATTGATTTTTTTGCACTATTTTCCTGTGTTTGATTTAAAGGAACAGGAGAGGAGAAATAATTGCCTTTGACTTGGTCTCTTTAAGCCTGGTGTTTTTTACATGTACAAATGATCCAGTGTTTGTGCTGTTTGTCATGTTTAGTTTCCAGTTGGGTAACTGTTGCTGTTTTCATTTGTAGACAAGCTTACTTTGAAGATCCCATGGAAGAATCTGTACAGTGAAGCTGTGGTTGCTACCCTGGATGGTTTGCACCTTCTAGTTGTTCCAGAAGGAAGTAAGTAATGTTGTGATCCTGTTAATATTAATATGTATTTGTAGAGTTGATATGACAATTGGTTTTTCTTCAAACCGACCAATAGTTATATAGTATGGCATCTTTAGATTGAACGTTTTGACCTTTAATATGTTCTGAAAGTGTTAACTTATCCAACGAGTCAAAAAAATTTGATAGGAATTGCCTCTCAAATAGGTCAGCGATTTAGGATTATAGCTGGCAACTCTGGCTATGTGTATTGCTGGAAACTCTGTTCTCGCTTCGCAGGTGCTGTCAGACCTGCTGAGTATTTCCAGCATTTTCTGTTTTTATTTCCGATTTCCAGCCTCCACAGTAATTTGCTTTTGCTATGCATTTTTTTGAAAATGGGTTGCTCAGGCAGTTAAGTGCTGTGATGGGGAAAAGGTATCTTACGACGATAGGACAGAGAGAAGGGCTGTTCTGTTTAAGTTGATGATCTATCAAAATGGGATCACTTATAGAGTGAACCAAGTGACTGTGATGCTGCCTGTTACTCTGTCCATTTCACCTTGTTATGGCATAAAGCACTGAAAAAAAACTGAATCGAGTTTCACCTCATTTAGTGTTAACTTGGCAAGCTATCAGAGATCCAATATGGGAAAACAAGAGTGAGGGGCTAGAGAGGGGATTGAGAGATGAAGCGAGGGCCAAAAAATGCCCTGTGGAAGTTGGAGGGTAGATGTAATGTTGAGTTTGGGGAGGGGTGTGTGGTGCTGTTCTGAGACACAAAATGGCCCTTGATAGGGTGAGAAAGCAAGTGTCTGGATTCAAAATGCTGCTCACTGGGAAGGGATCCAAGGCAGATATGCCCCAAAATAGTGCAAGTGGACTTTAGTTGTGAACACCAGTGCAACATTCCAAATGCTGCATTTCTGGGGTGTGGGAAAGAGGGTTCCAAGCCAGTAACAGCTGTCAGTGGAGTGTGTGAAAAGCCAGTTCATAACTTCAAGATGCTGCTCAGTCAGAGTATTGGGGAAGGGGGTTTGCAGATGATTCTAAGTGGGGACAGGGATGCAGTTGGGTCTGCATAATGTTGGGAGGATCAGGGTCGGTGGTTAATTTTGCCCTGGCCACTGCGGACCTAAACCCCACATCTGGTTGAGGGGGCTAGTTGTTAACAGTTTTGTTGCTGTGTATTTTTAAAAAGTGTTTAATCTTTTACTTGGGGCGGGGGGGGGGGGGGGGTGGGGGGGTGGTGCATGGAGAGGAGAAAAGAAAAGGAGGTTTCATCTTCATAAATTTTTTGGGACACGACCATTGAGAGTAGGCACAGGATGGTTAGTTCAAGGTGGGCCCTGGGAGTAGGGTCAGTTATGCTGATTTAGAGTACTTAGTGATGGTGTCCTATTCATCTCCATTTTGACTTCTTTGGATATATTTTGCAGAAAACATAAGGGCATTAGGATTTTCATGAAAGTCCCTCTAGGTTTACACATGTATGATTGCCAGTTCTGGAAAGAGTGAGTTCTATGTTAGTGCAATGGGGCTGTTGCATAACTTTATTTGAGCCCTACTTTTCTCAAGTCACATGGGATGTGAGCCAGTCGTCATTTTTAATATGGAACAGTTTTCTTTGGTTTCCCATTCTTTAGCATTTGATATTTAATTTTACTTTTGTGCTCTACCTAATCTAATGGATTGTTTTAAGTCAAATAGAGTCATAGTCATATCATAGTTAGACAGAACAGAAACAGGCTCTTCGGCTCATCATGTCCGTGCCGGCCATTAAGCACCTAACTATTCTAATCCCATTTTCCAGCACTTGGCCCGTGGCCTTGTATGCTATGGTGTTTCAAGTGCTTATCTAAATACTTCTTAAATATTGTGAGGGTTCCTTCCTCTACCATCTCTTCAGGCAGTGCGTTCCAGATTCCAACCACCTTCTGGCTGAAAATGTTTTTCTTCAAATCCCCTCCAAATCTCTTGCCCCTTACCTTAAATCTACGTCCCCTGGTTATTGACCCCTCTGCTAAGAGAAAAAGTTTCTTCCTATCTAACCTATCAATGCCGCTCATAATTTTGTGTACCTCAATCAGGTCCCCCCTCAGCCTTCTCTGCTCTAAGGAAAACAACCCTAGCCTATCCAGTCTCTCTTCATAGCTGAAATGCTCCAGCCCAGGCAACATCCTTGTGAATCTCCTCTGCACCCTCTCCAGTGCAATCACATCCTTCCTATAGTGCGGTGACCAGAACTGTGCACAGTACTGCAGCTGTGGCTTCACTAGCGTTTTATACAGCTCCATCATAACCTCCCTGCTCTTATATTCTATGTCTCGGCTAATAAAGGCAAGTATCCCATATGCCTTCCTAACCAACCTTATCTACTTGTGCTGCTGCCTTCAGTGATCTATGGACAAGTACACCAAGGTCCCTATGATCCTCTACTTCCTAGGGTCCTACCATCCATTGTATATTCCCTTGCCTTGTTAGTCCTCCCAAAATGCATCACCTCACACTTCTCAGGATTAAATTCCATTTGCCACTGCTCTGCCCATCTTGCCAGCCCATCTGTAACGTCCTGTAATCTAAGGCTTTCCTCCTCACTCTTTATGACACCACCAATTTTCGTGCCATCTGCAAACTTACTGATCATAACTCCTATATTCGCATCTAAATCATTAATGTACCCTACAAACAGCAAGGGTCCGATCACCAATCCCTGCAGTATGCCACTGGTCACAGGCTTCCACTCGCAAAACCAACCCTTGACCCTCACCCTCTGCCTCCTGCCACTAAGCCAATTTTGGATCCAATTTGCCAAATTGCCCTGGATCCCATGGGCTCTTACCTTCTTAACCAATCTCCCATGCAGGACCTTATCAAAAGCCTTACTGAGGTCAATGTAGACTACTGCTTTACCCTCAACTACACATCTTCCTCCTCGAAAAATTCAATCAGGTTTGTTAGACACGATCTCCCCGTGACAAAGCCATGCTGACTATCCCTGATTAATTCCTGCCTCTCCAGTGGAGATTAATCCTATCCCTCAGAATTTTTTCCAGTCGTTTCCCTACCACTGATAGACTCACCAGCCTGTAATTACCTGGTTTATCCCTGCTACCCTTCTTGAATAATGGTACTACATTGGCTGTCCTCTGGTACATCTCTTGTGGCCAGAGAGAATTTGAAAATTTGTGTCAGGCCCTGCAATTTCCTCCCTTGCCTCACATAACAACCTGGGATACATCTCATCTAGGCCTGGGGATTTATTCACTTTTAAGCCCGCTAAAACAGCTGTTACTTCCACCCCCCTGCCTTTCAATGCTAAACATTTCAAAGTTCATTATTTTGTCTCCTCTTCTGATATTTCATCCATTTACAATGTAGTACATAGTAATTAGAGCACAAAGACAAGCCACCCTGCCCAAGTGGTCTGTTCTGGTGTTTCTGCTCCTCACAAGTCTCCTCCTACCTTACTTTATCTCACCATTTCAGCATAACCTTCTATTTCAACATAATTTTGAATTGGGTGCAAACAGTTTTTAGAAGCTGGTTAGTCATTAACTCAAAAACACAGCGATTGGGAATGCGATTGGGTCAATCTTAAGCCGTTCTTTTACAAGGAAATGTTCAAGACCGCTGAACAAAAAAACTTGTTCGAAGCCAATTGAGCTCCACATTTAAAGACAAAATTCTTGTTCCACTAAGAACTTTGGTCTTGTCTGTAATGTTTAAAAGGATAAAGTAGTTTTATGTTGGGTTGGCTTGGTTCTACCCCCAGGGCCCACCTTGAACTAACCACCCTGTCGCCACTCTCAATGGTCATGTCCCAATCAAACATTTATGAAGATGAAACCTCCTTTTTCCCAAGTAAAAGATTAAGCACTTTTTAAAAATACACAGCCACAAAACTGTTAACAACTAGCCCTTTCAACCAGGTGTGGGGTTTAGGTCCGCAGTGGCCAGGGCAAAATTAACCACCGACCCTGATCCTCCTAACATTATGCAGACCCAACTGCATCCCTGTCCCCACTTAGAATCATCTCCAAGCCTCCTGCAAACCCCCTTCCCCAATACTCTGAGCAGCATCTTGAAGTTATGTACTGGCTTTTCACACACTCTACTGACAGCTGTTACTGGCTTGGAGCCCTCTTTTCCTAAGAAGTAAAACCTTGTAGTTGCTTCAGTTTGTTTTCTATTGACAGTTCCTTCTGTTTTTTTATTTCTGGCCTCTTGCCAGTTTTAAACTTTATGCAACTGCTTGTTTTTAGTTTAGTTTAGTTTAGAGTTTAGTTTTCCTAATGGACAATTCTATTTTGTCCATGTATCAATTATACCTTGGCTTACGTGTGAAATAGCAGCAATATTGAAGGTAACGATGGTTGATGTACACAGCTTGCTTTAAATTTGTCGACATTTTGTTTGATCATTTGTGTAAACACTGCTTTATATGTGACAGCATCACAGACTGGTGCATAGTTAAATGTGTAGATCTTTGCAATACTTGTTCATCGTTGGGGAAAATTTATTGCAAACCTTGCAAGTGCTGCAGTCTGCTCCAGGAAGTTGTAATGAGTATTCTTCCTATAAGATGAGAGTGCAAAAAAAGATTGTCTTCCTTTTCTTGCCCCTCTCCAAGTTTAATGCATATTTTAACTAAAATATGAATTTTTGCCTATGGTAAAGATTTTCATTGTGCGCTTCTCACCCACTTGGAACAGCCACATGCGCAGCTCATGATTTTCAGTCACTTTTTTTTTGTTTTGAATGGACATCCATAAGAAGTTTAATGATGGCAGGCGCAGAGCCTGAGCCCTTACCTGGCAGGAGTACAGTACCCATTGGTGGGCAAAGGTATACACCCAGTCTGCTCAATAGAGAATTTCTACTTGCACACTCGTACAGCAGTAAACATTTGTCCTGAGCTTCCAAGTATGATATCTTTATAAAAATTCCAAATGTTATGAATGACACTTTTTATACCAACTTGAATGGAGTGTATTTGTTTACATTCTGTGCACCATTTTCTATCTAAAAAGGGAGAGAGGTAACCTCATCCCACCCCTTAGCCATAGCTAAATTGTAACCATCTGCTTGGAAGGTTATTTTTTAGAACTATCAAAACATAACAGTGGCAAGTGATTATAAGACTGTAATCAAATTTCATGGTTTAGACAGCTAAACCGAGGAAATGTAAACTGCTGGGGCTTTGAATGTCATTTAAAACCTGAGATTGCATTACAACCTTGAAATTAATACTTGTTATCAGTTCAAAGTACAGCATGCCATTTATATCTGCTGGCTTTTTCGTTTTTGTGTGTCTGGAAGCTGTGTTAACGTACTTTGCTAGTTTTGAGCTGGTAGCAATGTAATTGGGGTATTAATTTTTTAATAGATATAGAGATCATGAAGGGCAAATGAGCAACAATACATGTTTGAATTCGGCTTACCTTTACTTAATCCATGTTATGGTGTGCAGAGCATGTCATTATAAACCCTGTTTTGCTCTTTGCTTTTACGTATTTTCTTTCTCTCACACTCATTTGCAGACTAACTATCTGTGGCAGTGCTAGTCCGGGTCTTTGTTCAGTGTTGTGTTTTCTTTCATTTATTTCCCTGTAATTTTCAGCCCCAGTCACATTTTACACTAAAAATCACTTGTGTTTTGAGTGAGTTGAAAATTGAAGTTAGTTAAGTTAAATGGAATTGTAAAGCACGATTCTTACACCATCTAGCATTGGTCTGTATCTAGATTTCACTATCCCATTGTAGAGGTCTTTGAATTGCTGCGCTGGAATCTACACCCAGGCCCAGCAAGCTACTTGTTTCTGACTGCAAGGTGAATTTGTTCAATTAAGAATGAGTTGAGTCTATTATGAGAAATGGAACAATTCATCTCGTGGTACTCTGCCAAATTTGTTAGCCCCACCTAATCATCTTTAGCACGTCTTTGGTGTTTTTAGTTATGGCTGAAGCTCAAAATCAGCTTACTCTAGGAAGACTTTAGCTTTCTATACATAGTTGAATTAAAAAGTATTTCAGCAAAGGTGTTGTGCTTGATGCAGGCTATTTTGAAAATTAATCCCCTAACCTCAGTCTAGATATTCAAATATCCTCTGAACCTCTTAAAACATACTACCTTAAGATTTCATCATGCAAAATTGTAGTCTGTGGTCTTGGTTTCAGTTTGCAGGATTCAAAATTGCAAACTTAAGTAATCTTTCATCTCTGCTTGATTAGGCACATTGCACAGTCCTCAGAATGCCCTCAAGGTTTCTGCTGAAAGTTACCTTTCAGTTTTGCTTAGTGAGGTAGCAATTCCCTGTGTTTACCTGTATCCACAGGAGTTCAAACTGTAGCCCTGTTTTCGTTGGGTAGTCTGAGTGTTGTGTTATTGCACAAACTGTGCTGCATCTCATTAAAGGTTAGATGTTTTTTTTTATTGTGGTTAGAATCTGAGCTAGCTACTGTCCAAGCTCTGGTTTTGTCATGATTTTGTGGGTACTGCAGATCCCAGTAGTTTTTGGTAATCATCGAATCTTACAGTGTAGAAGGAGGCCCTTCGACTCGTTGTACCTGTGCTGGCTCTTCAAAGGAAGTGTTGAATTTAACCCTATAACCCTGCAAATTAGTCCTGTTGAAGCATGTGCCCAGTTATCTGTTGTAAGTTCCTTTTGGAATTTGCTTCAACTATACTTTCAGATCTTAAGCAACCTCTGAAAAGAATGCTCCTCATTTCCCCTCTAGTTCTTTTGCCAATTATTTTCAATATATACGACCTCTGGTTACTGACCCACTTGTCAGAGGAAGCAGTTCCTCCCTACTTGTCCTGTCACAACCTCTTCATAATTTTGAGTATATCTATTAAGTGTTGTCTTCATTTCACTAATCTCTCCACGTAACTGAAGTTCCTCTTCCCTGGTAAACCAGCTCATCAAGGACTTGACAGCTTTCCTAAAATGGTGTGCCCAGAATTGTACACAATGCTTCACCTGAGGCCTAACTTGTGAGGACTGCTGCTTTTAAGATTTTTTGTCTTGTCAGGATATACCCATAATGTGCTGCAGGCGGGGAAGATGGAAATTGTTGAGCTTCTTTTCTTGGCAGCTGTAAGTCCCCCATATTTCACAGTCATACAAGCAAGGTGCAAACTCTTATTTATTTATTTATATTTAGAGATACAGCACTGAAACGGGCCCTTCGGTCCACCCATTTATACTAATCCTACATTAATCCCATATTCCTACCACATCCCCTCAATTCTCCTACCACGTACCTACACTAGGGGCAATTTACAATGGCCAATTTACCTATCAATCTGTAAGTCTTTGGCTGCGGGAGGAAACCGGAGCACCCGGCAGAAATCCACACGGTCACAGCGAGAACTTGCAAACTCCACACAGGCAGTACCCAGAATCGAACCCGGGTCGCTGGAGCTGTGAGGCTGCGGTGCTAACGACTGTGCCGCCCCTATTCTTTGGCCAATTACTTACCCAGGTTGCCACTGTCCCTTTAATGCCATGTGCTTCTATTTTCCGAGTAAGTCGGTTATGTAGGACTTTATCAAATCCCTTTTGAAAGTCCATATGTACAACATCTACTTGACTACCACCTTCAATCCTCTGTTACTTCATTAGAAAGCTCAGTCAGGTTAGTCAGACGCAATTTCCCTTTAACTTTTCCATGCAGCCTGTTCCTAATTAATAATGCTTTTACAAGTGACAATTGATTTCATCCTTGACTACGGTCTCTAGTAGTTTTTCTACCACTGAGTTAGATTGCCAGACCTGTCATTACCAGTTTAACCCTCTGTCCTATTTTGAATAGGGTGTAACATTTACAGTTCTCTACTGTGGCATCATTTCCATAACCAAGGTGGATTATAAGGTTGTGCTTAGAACTGTTCTATTCCAGAAAGCCTGTTGGTGAAGGATAGAACTGGAGCCAATCTATACGCTCTTTTATAAACGATTGTTGAGAGATACACATTACAAACATGCACCTCTTAACCCAGCCTCCACAGTTTGTTTGTTCCTATTTATAGGAGCACAAGTGAATCCCCAGTTAATGCCCAACATCTGCTTCTGCTGTTTCCAGCTCAGCAATCATGGATGCATTCCATCTGGAGTGGATGACTTGTTAACTTTTGAATGATAGCAATCTATTTAGTACTTCCTTTTCTATCTGTATCCAGTATCTCTACTCCCCCTCTTCCACTGCAGCATTAACTTGTGTGAAAACAGAAGTGCTGGGAATTGAACACTCAGCCCTATTTTGTAATTGTTTTTGGTTATTTTTTAAAAAAATAGTTTTATCCTTTGCCTCCAAATGTTCTCCTGTTTCCAACAGCATTGGAGCATTACATCAGTTCTAAAATATCACATGAATTCATTTTACAAAAGATTAACAGAGGCGCAAGTAACAGTCACAGTTAAACATGTGCAGTAGAGCATCTTTCTCTAACTTCTGAATTGCACAAGACAATAAGATTATAACTCTAAGTAGGCTATTCATACTTGTAAGTAACTTTTAAATGCACTTTAAATGCATTAGTTTAAAAAAAAAAAAATTCTACCTTCCTGTGACTAATCTACACAGTCTCTTGAACCTTTGTCCAGTTCACTCATAAGCCCTGTGCTCGCTGGTTTCTATGTTGTTCAGTTATTAGAAGGATCAATGTTATTTATTTTATTTTTTTATTTATTTAGAGATGCAGCACTGAAACAGGCCCTTTGGCCACCGAGTTTGTGCCGACCAAGAACCACCCATTTATACTAACCCTACAGTAATCCCATATTTCCTACCACCTACCTACACTAGGGGCAATTTACAATGGCCAATTTACCTATCAACCTGCAAGTCTTTGGCGGTGGGAGGAAACTGGAGCACCCGGCGAAAACCCACGCGGTCACAGGGAGAACTTGCAAACTCCGCACAGGCAGTACCCAGAATTGAACCCGGGTCTCTGGAGCTGTGAGGCTGCGGTGCTAACCACTGCGCCACTGTGCCGCCCCTCTGTAGTAGTGATCGAGAATTCAGCAGGATGTGTTGCCTACCAGGGTAAGGAACATCTTGGAGACAATGGGAAGAAACTAAGGAAGGGAAGGGGAAGAACTAGTTGTTGCGTACTATGTCCGATGCAACAGTGTACCAAAGAACAAGGAGGATGTCCTGCTCAGGACTTGGGCACAAAATTAAAAACCAGGACATTGAGGGTGGTGTACTGATTACTATCTGAGCCCTGTTATAATTGGCAGATGAATAAACAAATCATCAATGTAAGGGTATGGCTGAAAGATAGGTATGGGAAGGAAGGATTCCATTTCGTGTGACATTGGCACCAATACAGGGTCAGCAAGGAGCTATATCATTGGATGGGCTGCACCTGAACCAGGCTGGAACTAAGGTCCCAGCAAAAAGGACAAATAGGTCTATAGAAAAGATTAAGGAAGAGCTGGCATTTATACAGCATCTATCATCGTCTCTGGATGTCTAAAAATGTTTTGCAACCAATAAATTCCTTTGGAAGGATGGTTCTGTTGTAATGTAGGAAACGTGGCAGCACGGTAAGGTCATACAAACAAATGAGATCATATTACCTGTTTTAACACTGCTGGTTGAGATAAATATTGGCCAGGACACCAGGGAGCCATGCTCTTCTTTGAAATAGTGCAGCTCGGGCCTTGGTTTAATGTCTCACCCAAAAGATGGATAAACTAGTAAGGAGGGTGTTGGGGGGAGGGGTAGGTCGGAGAGTCTGTGTGGGAATGAAAGACTAAGTGGGAGGTAAGAGTAAAAGCCAAAGTAGAATAAGATAGATATACATACTTTGAGAACAGAAAGCTTATAGAAAGTTAGAAGAAAATACCTTTTCAAAAGTAAAAACATTAAATTGCCTGTACAGTAATGTAGAGTGCATCAGTGTGATAGGTGACATGGGAGTGGGATACCCCCTGTAACTTCTAACGCCAAAACATTATTGAATACATCTGCCAATTGGTTTGGCTCCTAAATTCGTTCCTATTGTATGTTGAAGGTACATATCATCTAAAGAATGAAGACATAATAATAAAGCAAGTGAGGTTATATGCAGAGAAAATGGGCTTGTGTGATTTGGAAGATCTGTCTGTTGTCGATGTAACACCTAGCAAGGAGTGCTTTTGACATCACACTTAGTGTGATGAGTGTGAAATCCGTAATCACACGTGGTTATTTTGTTAATGAATTTGTTGTGCTTCTGCGAAGAGTTGGGTTGGGGGGTGGAAGTTTGGAACTATATGTTCAAGCTTCGTAACCAGTGTTCTTTATGAGTCACAGAACCACAGTTCAAGGACTTTGTTGGCAAATCAAATGTTTTTGTACCACAATCTTTGAAGGTATTCTCTCATTCTCCTTTATAATCTCTCAATCTGATTGTTACGATTTAGCGGTATCCCGCATACACCTGGAATCTCTAAAATGTTTATATCTAGATGTCCAAGGCCAAAACGGTGTACCATCACTTGTTGCTTAATCCAGATCTTTGCATGAATGAATAATATCAATCTAGGATACTACACCATAGTGCTCTCAATTTGGTTTAGGGCTTATGTCCCTAATGTGAGCAAGTACCCACTCTATTCTGGACAAACACAAGCTGCACCTGTGTGGGTTTCTCAGTACTTTGATGAGATTCTTAAAATGCTGCCTGGTTTCCACTTGTGTCAGGCTACTGGCTAATCAAGAAAAGTAAATTGCTTTTGATGCTGCTTATGGAATGTCCCACTCCGTAGGCTACACCTCATAAATCTTTCTCCCGATAAGAGAAAGTTCTCGGGAAAGTGGTTTGTGTCGCAGCAGAAAAGTTGAGCCAGTAACTAGGAGGATGAAACTTGTGGGCACGCTGAACAGCTTCTTCATACTTCAGTTGGCACCTTTTTTAAAAAAAAAAATTCAAATAGCTTGACTCCTAAACCATTTTAATTTTGCAGCTAACAACATGGTTTTTGGTTGAAAATTTGTGCTGTATGAATGAACTCTAGTAACTACGGGATTAAATTTAATTATTATTCCTGAAAGATGAATTCAGAAATTAGTTAAAAATCATTGACATCACCTCAAGCCTGTTGTTCTCATGTGTGAAATGCACATATTCAGTATTTTGGTATTTCTATTTACTGACCAGCAGTACAGACAAACACACAAATTAGGAGCAGAAGTAGGCTATTTGGCCCCTCAAGCCTGCTCCGCCATTCAATAAGATCAGGGCTGATCTGTTTGTGTCTCGAATTCCACACTCCCATCTACTCCCGATAACCCTTGACTCCCTTGCCTAACAAGAATCTATCTACCTCCGTCTTAAAAATATTCAATGATCCAGCCTCCACCACCTTCTGAGGCAGAGAGTTTCAAAGTCACACAACCCTCTGAAAGAGAAAAAATGCTCCTCATCTCTGTCCTAAAAGGGCAACCCCTAATTTTAAAACAGTGGCTTCTAGTCCTGGACTCACCCACAAGAGGAAACATCTTCTCCACATCCACCTTGTCTAGACAGTTCAGGATCTTATACACTTCAATCAAGTCTCCCCTCAGTCTTCTAAACTCCAGTGAAAACAAGCTCAGTCTGTCCAACGTTTCGTCATAAGACAACTTGCTCATTCCTGATATCAATCTAGTAAACCTCATCTGAACCACCTCCAACACATTTACATCCTTCCTTAAATAAGGAGACCAAAACTGCACACAGTATTCGAGATGTGGTCTCATCAATGCCCTGTATAAGTTGCTCTCGTCTGTATGGAGCACTGGTGAAATACTCGCTTTTCCAAGCAAGAAATGAGATTCTGTCAGTTATCTGAAGTCCTAATCTTTGCTCGTCGTCGCGATCTTGTCTCTTGAGATGGAAGTTCAAGACCCAGTTCAGGAACTTGAGCATGTAATCGAGACTTAATGTTGAGGGAGTGCTGCACTGTTGAAGGTGACCTCTTTCAAAAGAGCTGTTAAATCAAAGCCCCTTTAGCCTTTCTGGTGGACATACTTGATCCCACAGCACTGCCTGAAGAGCAGGAGCATTCTCCTGGCATCTTGATTAAAATATATCCCACAACTAACACCAGAAGCAGATTATAAAAGGTCATTGACCAGAAAGATTAACTCTGCTTCTCTCGACAGATGCTGCCTAACCTGCTGAATATTTCCAGCTTTTCTGTTTTTCAGCAGTTTATCTGGTTGTTTATCTTATTTGTTGTTTGTGGGTCTTTCCTGTATATAATTTGGCTGCTGCATTTCCAACATTGTAGTGATTACACTTCAGAAGTCATTGGTTGTGACGTGTTTTGGGATGTCCTGTGTCATAAAAAGTGGTATATCAATGAAACTTTGTATTTTTTTTTTTTCCCCCCTCGCTCTGGATCGTCTCTTTCTCTGTCCCTGTGATCTGGAAGAATCATTTCATGAGGGCTAAGCATAAAGATGATGTTGAGGAATTCCTGTACACTTGAGTGTTCTTTTTAATGGAGCTCTTGTACACAGATAATCACTAGATTTAATAATTATAATATCTTATGAAATGTGAGGAAATGATTTGTGTTTTTCCCCTTTCTACCCAGCTTTCCATAGCGGCACATAGTATATATTTTTTCTTTGAACAGTATTATCATTATAGTTCTTGTGACACGGGTACAAAATATTTTATCACATTTCAGTGCAATATCTGTAAGGAAATTAATTTTAACTTCAAAGTGCCAGAGTTGTTGAGGAAATGGATGGATAAATGTTGAGGAATAGATTTTAAGAACTGATCCAGAGTAAACCTTTAGACCAAGATTATTCATATGCTGCTTGGACTTGTGAAATACATTTGGTCCTGGTTGCAAGATTGGACAAATACTGAATTTTGATTGCCCCCAATCCAAGGAAAACAATGTGAATGTTCTAATTTCTTGGGGGTTGGGTGGGGTGATGAAAAACCTAATTGCACACTGTAGAGGGATTGGACTTGATGGATTGAATAGAGTTAATGTTTTTCATACTATGTTAATGGTTTTTGTTAATTGCTGACTTCCATTGGCTCTTGGTTAAGCAACGCCTTGATTTTAAAATGCTCATCCTTGTTTTCAAATCCCTCCATGTTTTCGCCCCTCCCTATCTTTTAAACCTCCTCCAGCTCCTCAACCCGCTGAGATAACTGCGTTCATCTAATTGTGGCCCTTGAGCATCCCTGATTATAATTGCTCCATCATTGGTGGCCGTGCCAATACACACACTCTCACCCTGGCCGTTACCCCTAGGACTTAAGGAAGTGGTGAATAGGGTGCAGACTTGAAAGGATATGGTAAACAATGGTTTAGCCATCCACCGCCAGGTTTGGCTGGACCGCTTAAGACACTATTGTGTCCTGCTCTTGTCTTCTAAAACTGTCCACTATTCCAGGATCATCCTGGAATGCAAAGATAACCTGGGCGGCACAGTGGCGCAGTGGTTAGCACCGCAGCCTCACAGCTCCAGGGACCTGGGTTCAATTCTGGGTACTGCCTGTACGGAGTTTGCAAGTTCTCCCTGTGACTGCGCGGGTTTTCGCCGGGTGCTCCGGTTTCCTTCCACCTCCAAAAGACTTGCAGGTTGATAGGTAAATTGGCCATTGTAAATTGCCCCTAGTGTAGGTAGGTGGCAGGGAATATGGGATTACTGTAGGGTTAGTATAAATGGGTGGTTGTTGGTCGGCACAGACTCGGTGGGCCGAAGGGCCTGTTTCAGTGCTGTATCTCTAAATAAAAAATCAAAAAAAAAATCTGCGGCTTCTTTACTGCAAACAGACTTCTTTCAACCTCTCCCCTTGTCACCTGCACCCTCACCTTCAACAATAAATGCACGGCACTCATCGACTTGGTCAGCAAGATCGAGACCACCCGATCAGTTGTCGCTGCCTCTCTTGCATTAATCTACCAGGCCAAACTTTCTGTCAAGCTCCCTTCTGCCCAACCTTGAACTTGCTTCTTTAGTTTATCTCCGAGCACTCCTCATGCCTTCGGTGAAACCCTCATTCTTGCCTTGGTTACCTCTAAACTTGACTATTCCAATGTATTCCTGGCTGGTCTCCCACATTCCACCCTGTGTAAACTCGAGGTCATCCAGAACTCTGCTGTCTGCATGTTAAGTCGCACCAAGTCCCGTTCGCCTATCGCCCTTGCGCTTGCTGACCTACATTGGCTCCTGGTCAAAAAATGTCTTGAATTAAAAATTCTCCTCATTTTCAAATCCCTCTATGGCCTCGTCCCTCCCTATCTCTGTAATCTCCTCCAGCCCTACAACCCTCCAAGATAACTGCTCTTGTCTAATTCTGGCCTCTTGAGCATCCCTGATTTTAATTGCTCTTAATTGGTATCTGCGCCTTCAGTTGCCCCAAGCTATGGAATTCGGTCCCTTACCCTTCTTCGCCTATCCACCTCGCTTGCCTCCTTTTAAGACACTCCTTACAAACTACCTCTTTGACCAAGCTTTTGATCATCTGACCTAATATCTCCTTTGTGACTCTATCATACTCTCTTTATAGCACTCCTGTGAAGCACCTTGGAATGTTATATTACATTAAAGGAGCTATGTAAAAGTTGTTATATAGGTATATTTTTCTTAGAGAAATAAGGTACATGGTACACAGTCAGTTATACAGACTGAATAAAAGAGGCCAAGAGTGCTTTGTTGGATTTTGAATAAGGCCCGACATTTTGTGCTTTGCAGCTCCAGATGCAATCTGCATATCCTTTGCTCTGATTTCAGGGGATGTTGGGTTGCATCACATTTGGGAGATGCATTATTTTGTTCCTTCAAAATGGGAATGTAGAAAAGCCGTGACTTTTTCTTTTTGTAGCAGCAGCATGCAATTGCCTGGGAAGTAGCAGATGAGTAATGACATGGAATAGATCCACGATCTCTGAGTAGGGCTTGGAGTGAATGCATGGCCGGCCATCCTGCTGTTGCGTGGTTATTTTTCAGAATTTTTTTTATTGCTAACCGCAGAACACACAGGATTAAAGATTAGTTATTGGTGACTTGGTGTAAGAACTTTACATTTATCAGATGTCTGTACCTTAGGGCAAAGCAGAGGTATGAATAGTTTTGGTGGGCCTTGGTATACATAATCTGATGCTACTGTACCTGTCTGACAGATTATTCAAAATATTTGGAATGGTTTTAACTGTAACTGGTCATCTTGATACAAGATGTCTGAGGTGATTGACATACTGGGAAACAAATCTTGATGGCAATGGTGTCTGAGGTAAAGACAGGCTGTACCTGGAAGTAGGGGCAGGTTATTTGTCCCTTCTGATGGGTGATTCTCTGGGCTGTAGTTTCCAATTCCTTGTTCATATTGGGCAATAAATATGCTGATTTGCATGTACTGTTTATAATTATCAGTTCTATATTAAATTGTTGGGTGGTTTATAGATTGCATTCTGGTCAGAGAGAAAGTATATTCAATTCTGCTAAAGGGAAGGCTGTGACAATACATGGTGCATCCCTGTTGTGATCACTGAGTCTTGTCATTGTTGTCTAATTATTAGCTAGTGAAATCTCACACTATTGTAGGGGAGGCGAGGTCCACTCATAGGCTTTGTTAACCATGCCAAAGCCAAGTGCAATATCTAGTGTGAGACCCAAAATGAAGCCAGATATGTGTAGTTAATGTAGGGTGAGGTATGTTTGGATTTTGAACTGGTTTCTCATTCTCCTGTAGCTCAAACTCATGAGACTCAGCTGTATTAACTCTAGTTTTCACTTGTTTGTGAGAGATCCAGAATTCATGACCAAACATTTCGTTGTTCTGGAGGGCAATATGGCTTGAGAGGGGACAAGTCTATGGGGATTTCTGCACTACAGCCAAAAACTTTGGGGTAAAAGCAATGCAGATGTTGGAAATCTGAAATAAGAGAAAATGTTGGAAATACTCGGCCTGTTAGGAAGCACTTGTGGAGAGAGAAACAGAGTTAAGGATTTAGGTCTGTGACCTTAGGTGGTTGTTTTCCTTCTCTTAAAACTGCTTTCAATTAACCTGTGGGGAGAGAACTGATTTAGTTCTGGTATTGTGAACCCACTGCATGGTTTCTTTCAGTCCATCAGTGTTTGTGATTCTATAAGGTGTTTTCAGATTCCTGCTGGTCTTTTCTGGGGATTTGTGAAGAGGAAGGTGTGTATGGGGGGGAGGGGGATGGGGGGGTGGAGGAGGAGCTGACAACATCTGTCTCTGGAAAAATATGTCATTAGGTTCACCACTAAAAATAACTCAAATGATCGAACTCCACTGTTGTATTGCAGAATTTCCTTCCTTTTTTTATTATAACTGTGGTTTGGTTGGTATAAGTCGTTATGTTACTGGAGAAGTAATCCAGCAGCTTGGATGAATGCTCCAGCGACATGGAAACATAGAAATGTAGAAAGATTAATGGCACAGAAAGACACTATTTGGCTCATTGTGACTTTACCGGCTGAAAAAGAGCTATCCAGTCTAATCCCACCTTCCAGCCCTTGGTCCGTAGCCCTGTAGGCTGCGGTGCTCAATTGTATATCCAAGTGCTTTTTAAATGTGACGAGGGTTTCTGCCTCGATCACCCTATCAGGCAATGAGTTCCAGGCTCCCATCACCCCTCTAATCCTTCCACCAATTATTTTAAATCCGTGCTCCTGGTTATTATCTCTCAACTAACAGAAATAGGTCCTTCCGAACTACCCCATCTATTTTATGCACCTTAATTAAATCTCCCCTTAGCTGCCTCTGTTCCAAAAAAAAACAACCCCAGCTTATCCAGTCTTTCCTCATAGCTAAAATTCTCTATTCCTGGCAACATCCTCGTGAATCTCTTCTGCACTGTCTCTGGTGTTATCACATCCTTGCTGTGATGACCAGAACTGTACACATTACTCTTCCTGCAGCCTAACTAGTGTTTCATACAGTTCAAGCATAATCTCCCTGCTCTTATACTCGATGTCTTGGCAAATAAACAAAAGTATCCTGAATGCCTTTTTGGTTACCTTATCTGCTACCTTCCGGGATCTGTAGACATGCACTCCAAGGTCTCTCTGTTCCTCTACACTACACTTCTCCAGAATCCTACCATTTATTGTGTATTTTTTTGCTGTGTTTGTCCTGCACAAATGCATTACCTCACACTTCTCAGGATTGAACTCCAGTTGCCACTTTTCTGCTCACCTGACTAGCCCATTGATATCTTCCTGCACTTTACAGCTTTCTTCCTCACTGCCAACCACATGGCCAATTTTCATAGTGTCGAGCTTCTTAATCATGCCCCTACATTTAAGTCTAAATTGTTCATGTATACCACGAGAAGCAAGGGACCCATTACTGAGCCCTGTGGAAGCCTACCGTGGCACATATCTCACCACAGAAGCTAGGGGAATTTAAATTAATTAAATAAATTCGGAGTAAAGAGCTGGTTTCAGTAATGATGATCAAGTAACGATTGGATTGTCATGTAAACCCAACTGGTTTACAAACGTCCTTTAGGGAAGGAAAGCTGGTGTCCTTGGCTGTTCTGGCCTGCATGTGACTCCAGACCCACAGCAATGTGATTGATTTTTAACTGCCCTCTGAAATAGCCTAGCAAGCCACTCTGGTACCAAACTGCTACAGAAAAGCTCTAGGCGGTGTGGGTGTACTTAGCCACACAACAAGGATGGCAGTGGTTCAAGATGGCGACTCGCCACCACCTTCTTGAGGGTAATTGGGGTGGGCAATAAGTGCTGGCCTTGCCAGCAGTGCCCACATCCCCTGAACAAACAAAAACTGTTGACCATTATGTGCTGACAGGCTCTTCTCTGAGTGATCAGTTGCCTCATGTGCAGTCCACCAATTTTAACTCATTCAATAAATATGCACTCGTGCATGCTTACATCTTGTGTGTTACCATAGCAATTGAAAAGTCCTATTTGCACGGCCAATTTCTGTACCAGATAATATCCAGGTTAATAAAGACCTGTTATCTATGAAAAACTTTTTGTAAATAAATTTATTAAGGATCATTCTGTGAAATAAGCTGCACTTCTATGTAATTAGAGGTCAGTAGGCTTGCTTTGATCTTAAATATGTGGCAGGGAATGCAAATTTAGGTTACTGATGGTTTTGTTTCCCAGATATTTTGAGTTACTGATCGCTTTTGTCATTGATTTGGATACCAAAGCATCATATAGTGATCAAGAATGGATACTTATTTTCCCTTTGCTTATCTGGGGCCTTGCATTCTCCACTGTTTGCCCACTAGATTTTTTGTGAGCAAACCTTTTAGCTCTGTAGAATTGGAATATTACAAATTACAAGTCTATAAAATTGATTTTTACAGGGCAACTGAAAGTCTAGAATCATTTGTTGCAATGATTTGAGAATCTCCTCCCCTTGAACATCTGTATTGGTTGCTCAAGATCACTTTCCATCCTTTCCAGTTCAAATGTTAGCTTCTTTTGAGGTGCATCAGATATACTTCAGATAGCTGCATCTTCACAGTATTTCAATACTCCTAACTTTATTCAGATAGTTGGGCAGGATCATAGAACAGTGCAGTCTTTTGTGTTTAGCAGCACTAACTAAATATTCCCTGCATTTAAGTAGACTTTGGTATTAGTTGTCCCTTACTCGTTAACCCTAAATGATGGTGGTTAAATGAAAATGAGGTGTGTATCTTGAAGAAATTCACAATTGTTGTTGTTTGTTCCTAAAGGTATCGAGTATGATGCAGAAAAGGAAGAGAAACAGCTGCAGGAAAACAAACAAAAAGAACTACTGCGAATTGAAGATGCCTTGCAAAAAGCAGCAAAAAAAGGTATGGAAAAATTTGGAAAAAGCTCTGCTTGTTTTTGCAATGTTGTTCTAATTGTATGTAACGTGCTCTTGACTGTTGTATTGTGGCTCGCAGTCTTCAATCTGACGAACATTGCATCCATGGTCCACATCCTGAGAGTGCCTTCAACCATGCAAATCAAAACGAGCAACTACATCTACAAACATGCCAGCTGTCAGGTTTTCAGCCCGTGGCATCATTTCAGAAAAAATAGAATAATCAATATGAACCTGTAAGTTCGATTGGAGAGCAGGGCTGAAAGGTGTTTGAATCAATCAATCTAACCTTACTTTCTCCACATGCGCGCACACACACACACACACATTTGAGCCAGTTAAGTTTTAAGATGAGATGATGGTATCTGCGAGTCACAGTTACAGGGTTTTTGTTTTTTGCATCTCTTCCCAAAGAAGTCATACCTAACCAGCTGCAAAAAGCTTTAAAACCTTCCCATTTTCCTCAAGAAGAAAGCACACAATTTTCTTTGACATGCTTGGCTGTTGCAGCTGTGTGAAGATTTATTTTCTTGAAAACTGGATGCAGTTGCTTTTTGAGATGACGATATTTCCTCGTGTGATTGTTTGCGTTAACTTTTATTTTTTGCATTCCTATTACTGAACTTGTGGAATTGCTGTATGGCTTGGAAATAAAAATAGGCAGTGGGACTGAAGTTGTGAAGGAGTTTTACTTCATAAAAAATAACAGAGATCTCATATTTAAGATCTTACTAGTGTACTGCTGTGATGTGTGATGCAGACTGTTGGCTTGTTTGTGTGAGAGTTAGTGCCTGATTGTGCTTTCTATGCTAGTTTCAATTCATTTACTGTGCAGAAAGTTGGAATGTCCACATCTTTCTTGCTGGCGCAAGGATGGTTTTAATTATTTCCTGTAAAATAAACTATGTAGCTTTTTAATGAAGGAAAATGTAATTTAGCAAAATCTAATATGCAAATTTTTGACACCAAACGAGCTTCTACATCTTGATCTGTCTAGCACAAAAGCATCTTGAACAGTAATGCAGTGACTGCCACTGCATGCATGCAGTTTCTTGTGAGTAGTTTATTTTTCTTGGCTGGTATTCAGGCATGTTGTACTATAGTGACATGCTCCCTGCTGGTTGAATGAACCAGCTGGTTGAATGGAGGGATGTGACTCGTGGTGTTCCGCAGGGATCAGTGCTGGGACTTTTGCTGTTTGTAGTATATATAAATGATTTGGAGGAAAATGTAGCTGATCTGATCAGTAAGTTTGCGGACGACACAAAGGTTGGTGGAGTTGCGGACAGTGATGAGGATGGTCAGAGGATACAGCAGGACATAGATCGGTTGGAGACTTGGGCAGAGAAATGGTAGGTGGAGTTTAATCTGGACAAATGTGAGGTAATGCATTTTGGAAGGTCTAATGCAGGTGGGAGGTATACAGTAAATGGCAGAACCCTTAGGAGTACTGACAGGCAGAGAGATCTGGGCGTACAGGTCCACAGGTCACTGAAAGTGGCAACACAGGTGGATAAGGTAGTCAAGAAGGTATACGGCATGCTTGCCTTCATCGGTCGGGGCATAGAGTATAAAAATTGGCAAGTCATGCTGCAGCTGTACAGAACCTTAGTTAGGCCACACTTAGAATATTGCTTGCAATTCTGGTCGCCACACTACCAGAAGGACGTGGAGGCTTTGGAGAGGGTACAGAGGAGGTTTACCAGGATGTTGCCTGGTCTGGAGGGCATTAGCTATGAGGAGAGGTTGGATAAACTCGGATTGTTTTCACGAACGATGGAGGTGGACGGGCGACATGATTGAGGTTTACAAAGTTATGAGCGGCATGGACAGAGTGGATAGTCAGAAGCTTTTTCCCAGGGTGGAAGAGTCAGTTACTAGGGGGCATAGGTTTAAGGTGCGAGGGGCAAAGTTTAGAGGGGATGTGCGAGGCAAGTTCTTTACACAGAGGGTGGTGAGTACCTGGAACTTGCTGCCAGGGGAGGTGGTGGAAGCAGGTACGATAGCGACGTTTAAGAGGCATCTTGACAAATACACGAATAGGATGGGAATAGAGGGATACGGACCCCGGAAGTGCAGAAGGTGTTAGTTTAGGCAGGCATCAAGATCGACGCAGGCTTGGAGGGCCGAATGGCCTGTTCCTGTGCTGTACTGTTCTTTGAACCCTTCAACATTTATATAGATTTAAGTGGTTTATTAGCTGATTGAGAAGTTTGAAAAGATCATTTGTGTAGTTTGTCCTGATTTCATAAACAATTTGAAAATTGTTTTTTCAGCAATTGGACATATCAAAGATTTGTGTTCCTGCAAGTTCCTTAATATCTTGTCAATTTTAGCAAAGAAGGTGCTTCTCGTTTTGGAAATATAGGTGTCTTTGTGTCGGGAGAGGTGATAGATCATGATGGCCAGCATTAGGGAGGTGGCATTGGGATCATCTTGTTGGGTGAAATGGTCATTTTCTTTCAATATATTGTGGTCCAGTTGCACATAATCATCCTCTAGTAAGGAAAATGCTGGTGGGTTCTTGCCTTCCCGCTCCATATACTTTGGCCAAACCTGGGTGAAGAAAAGATATAGGGTTTGCTAAAACTGTTCGTTACTGAATAGGGATGCTTTGTGAAGCAGGCATTGAAGGAATGTGTGAAGGTCATTGGTCCATGTCTTGAGCGTTTGGGAGATGTTGGTCTGGTCACCAGTGTTTATAGTAATAAAGCAATTGGAAGAGCTTAACTGGGCCATATAACCATAGTAACAGAATGACCAGGCCAGACTGAGATGGGCTAAGTGAATCTTCTTGGCTCCATGCTGCTGTTTGTGCCATTTTGATGTGATTTAGTGTTCGTATGTATGAAAAAGACAGAGGCGCAAGGGGAGAGCCAACTGTGCAACAGCCCCAACAAACAAATTTCTCTGCAGCACCTGTGGAAGAGCCTGTCACTCCAGAATTGGCCTTTATAGCCACTCCAGGCGCTGCTTCACAAACCACTGACCACCTCCAGGCGCGTATCCATTGTCTCTCGAGATAAGGAGGCCCAAAAGAAATGTATGAAATGTAGAGATCAAGGGTAGAACTGGGAACCATTGTATGTCGTAGTCATACTGGATTGTAGTATTTTTTATATATATACAAAATAAATTAGACCAAAAAAATAGTCCAACAGGAGGTACAGCAAAGATTGTGGAATATTTCGAAGTTGGTGACCCTCCAGACTGTCTACATGATCAAATTCCCTGGGCAGATGCCATTCTGCTCTGTTCCTAACAGACCAGGGAGGAAATTTCCAGGATGTTGGAGAGATACAGCACTGAAACAGGCCCTTCGGCCCACCGAGTCTGTGCCGATCATCAACCACCCATTTTTCCAAAGATGCATTGGGCAATGGCGAAGTTCTGTAAGATCGGGAGTATGAAAACTGTGTTCACGCTTAGACTTGGAAAACAAAAGGCCTAGACAAGTACAGTTCAATTGGTCTTGCATCAAAAATGGAAACCATACCTGAATTGGATGAGTATCTGTATGTGGCTTAATAATTAACAGTGAACATGGTTTTAGTAGGGGTATGGCCTGCTGAACAAATCTCCATTTCTTTGAGGGCACCATAAGTAAAAGAGTGTGTGGAAGCCACTGCAAGTAGCTTATTTGAACTTGCAGGAGGCTTTTGATAGAATTCCCTCATGAAAGATTATGAAATTGAAACCTCTGGGACTCTGCGTAAGAATGTGGGATTGGATTAACCACTGGGAAACAGTACTTTTCTGCTTCAAGAATCAATATGGCAGTCTAGTGGAGGTGCTGAATGGATTTCAGCATTGAGGGACTAAACCCTTGTTAAAACATGACTTGTAAATTTGATAAATTTATAGACAATGGGGAAGAGGGATGCAGTTAATGTTTTGCAGATGGTTTTCGTTTCAAGACAACTGGGCAAGTAAGTGGCAAATGAGACTTAATACTGACAAATAGAAATTATTGTACAGGGAACACCGATATCCTGGAGCATATCAACATTACAAAGGAGGAGGTGTTGGAGGTTTTGAAGCACATTAAGGTGGATAAATCCCCAGGGCCTGAGCAGGTGTATCCTAGGATGTTCTGGGAAGCAAGGGAGGAGATTGCTGGGGCCCTGGCAGAGATTTTTGTATCATCGTTAGCCACCGGTGAGGTACCGGAAGACTGGAGGATAGCTAATGTTGTGCCTTTATTTAAGAAGGGCAGCAGGGATAAGCCAGGGAACTACAGGCCGGTGAGCCTTACATCAGTGGTGGGAAAGTTATTGGAAGGGATTCTGAGATACAGGATTTATATGCATCTGGAAAGGCATGGTCTGATTAGGGATAGTCAGCATGGCTTTGTGCGTGGGAAATCATGTCTCACGAATTTGATTGAGTTTCTCGAAGAGGTGACCAAGAGGATTGACATGGGTAGGGCGATGGATGTTGTCTACATGGACTTTAGCAAGGCCTTTGACAAGGTCCCGCATGGTAGGCTGGTTCAGAAGGTTCAAACACATGGGATCCAGGGTAAGCTAGCAAATTGGATACAAAATTGGCTTGTTGATAAGAGGCAGAGGGTGGTAGTGGAGGGTTGTTTTTCAGATTGGAGGCCGGTGACCAGTGGTGTGCAGCAGGGATTGGTGCTGGGCCCTCTGTTGTTTGTCATATATATTCATGACTTGGATGTGAATGTAAGGGGCATGATTAGTAAGTTTGCAGATGACACCAAATTTGGTGGTATAGTGGACAGTGAAGAAGTTTGTCTAAGGTTACAACAGGATACAGATCAACTGGGAAAGTGGGCAAGGGAGTGGCAGTGACTGGCAGGGCCCTGGGGAGTGTTGTTGAGCAGAGTGACCTTGGGGTGGCTCCTGAAAGTGGCAACACCGGTAGACAGGGTGGTGAAGAAGGCGTATGGCATGCTTGCCTTCATCGGCCGAGGCATTGAGTACAAGAGTTGGGACGTCATGTTACAGTTGTACATAACGTTGGTTTGGCCGCATTTGGAGTACTGTGTGCAGTTCTGGTCGCCGCACTACAGGAAAGATGTGATTTAAGCTAGAGAGGGTGCAGAAAAGGTTCACAAGGATGTTGCCTGGTTTGGAGGGCTTGAGTTATAAAGAGAGATTGGATAGGCTGGGTCTGTTTTCCCTGGAGCGAAGGAGGCTGAGAGGGGACACGATAGAGGTATATAAAATTGAGAGGCATAGATAGGGTAGATAGCCAGAGTCTGTTTCCCATGGTAGGGGTGACTAAAACTAGAGGGCATAGATTTAAGGTGAGAGGGAGGAGGATCAAAGGGGTAATTTTTTCACACAAAGAATAGTGGGTATCTGGAATGAGCTGCCTGAGGAGGTGGCGGAGGCAGTAACAGTAGTGACATTTAAGAGGCATCTGGACAGGTACTTAAACGAGCAAGGCATAGAGGGATATGGAATTAACACAGGCAGGTGGGATTAGTATAGATAGGCATTATGGTCGGCATGGATGCGGTGGGCCGAAGGGCCTGTTTCTGTGCTGTACGGCTCTATGACTCTGAAGAAAGAAGTGTAATGGAAATTCAACTTCATAAAATTTCTTCCTTCCTCTTCTGCCCCAGGGATTATTATCTTGTCATGCCAACTCTAAAGCACTTGGTACTGCGTTGGGCTATCAGTGTTGATATCTGCTTTACTGAGTGCTTAGTCAGAATTATAATGAATAGACAGGTTAATGTGCTGCATGGTATAATTGTTGACCTGCTGTATCTTATGTTGCATAAGGATAGACAAAGGGTTCTTTGTAATGAGGTTTTACCATCAACATGTTGGAGTTCAAAAATAACTGCAAGATGGAGTTTTTTTAAAAAAATGGGGCACTGGATCACATTCTGTTTTCAGAGTCGCTTGGTATGACTACAGTAAGTGAGTGCTTAGCAGCTTTACTTCTGCTGGAAGGATGTATTGTTTGACAGTGTTTATTTTTGTCTTGGGCTGAACCTAACAAGTAAAAGTAATTTATTGTCTTAAAAACAGGAAATACTCTGTAGGTCTGGCAGCATCTGTGGAGAGAGAATCAGAGTTAATCTTTCAAGTCAGTGATCTTTAGAACAGTTTACCGTCTTGGTGAAGCACAGTTATTGCAGCCTCCATTCCTTTAAGCCCACCTTTAGGTTCTTTCCTCGGGATTGAAAAGTTTGAGAGTGTACTTCAGTTTAAATATTCTAAACTTAATTTTATAAACACGAGGTTCAGTGCACCTGTTTTATTTGAGAGTAGGAATTCTCATTTCATTATTTCATAGCCCTGTTTCCCTCAACACCAATCTTTATGTCGAAATGCTTTCGGCTTTGGATGGAAGTAAAATAGATGATTCTGGATATCCTGATTTTCATGAACTAGCTAATCTATTGTTTTTTGATAATGAACCATTGCTTGGTAATCTCTTCAACATGGGTGTTAAATGTATCTTCATTCCTCCAGGATGTTTAGGCAAATCTAGCTTGATTGTTCTGGTTCTGCAGGCGAGTGTTAATAGTTTCTGTAGTGTGCTAGTCTAGTTCTGATGATTCAAAGTGGGTTTTTATGCTAAAAATATTTGAATTCAGATTACTGGATAATTAAGCAATGTAAATAAGTAAGTAGGAATTTAATTCAATTTTTTTATTATCAGATAATTTTAATTAAATGACTTTGCATTCATAAACTAGACAATACTGTTTTACTCTTAATCAGTTACTAAATCCTGTTGACCTGTATAAATGTCCTTGATCTGCACATGACGGAAAATGTTGGAAGATGAGATCCTTCGGTTTGTGATTTGGATAGGTTTTTTTATAAATGCATAAAGAATTAATATCTAATAACATTGAATTGTTTGACTTTGTATGATTTAATTCAGTAGATTAACATTGTTAATTACATCTTTTAAATCAGTTTCAGGGAGTTGGTCTAAGTAATTTATAAAGTACAGTCTTTTTTCTGGTATTTTGTTTCCTCACTTTTCCTTATCACTGTAGCTCCCTGTATATTAGGTCCACAGATTAGTCAAGGTATTTAATTCTTGTATGGTGCCAATTCTGATTTCTCTCTTTCAATCTTTACCCCTTCCCCTTTTTGCCTCATTTCTCCTTTAAACAGTGACTCATATTAGTAAGAGTTTATGCGTATCACTGACCCTCTGCTATTAACCAGCTGAATGGCTGACTATGGGAGCCAGAAGGACCAAGTCAAATTCTGTGTTCAGGCCAATTATAGCATCCCTCGTTGGGTGAAATTTAGTTAACTCCATATAGGCAAAAGATCTCTGGTCTATGACTCAATGCTACTGCATTTTGCAGCAAATCCATTGGGGGTGATCTATGTACTTTTCCAATCATTGTGTTTTTTTTAAAGGATTAACCCTACATCTGGATTTTATTTTTTTTTAAGTGCAACGGTGTATTCACATCTGAATACCTGGTTAAAATGTTTGTACACTGTACTGAACTGTGAATGTTGTCTTCATGTATAATATTTTACTATTATTGCTGCGTTCTGGGATGAAGCTGCCTCTTCAGGAGAATTCTTGTTTTCCTTGGAAAGCTATGTTTATAAGGACGTCAAACCTGGTATGTACTTCAGTACAAAGTTATATTACATCAGTTTTATTTGAATATATTCGAGAAGTTTTGGGGAAAAAAAGTTGCTTTTTGTGGTGACACATGGTGTTATATTAAAAAGAAACTCTGGATGAACTTTTCCAAATAACCATCTTAATTAGGTTCATCTAATTAAACCAAGCCAATGCCAGGGTCGTCTTAGTGAGAAAGTAGAATGAGGATTGTTTGGAGAGGGGGAAGCATTAAAACTAGTTGAGGTAGTGGAACATTTCAGTGCTTCAGGGGCAAGTGTTGAGAATAAATACAGGAAGGTCCAGAAAACAACCTAAAATGATGGACTTGGGTTTATACACACATAGGTTTACTTTAACAAAAGACTTCTCAAGGAAAAGAGAAATGGCATGGGCAGGTCCAGAATATTCAGCATGGATTTGTAAAGTGTGAGCTTGGCTGGTTGAATATTTTTTAAGACATCACAGTATACTGATAAAGGAAATGTTGTAAATGTTCCAATTACAGGTTTTCAGAAGGGGTTTGGCATGGTGCCAAACAGAGACTGCTCATGAAAATGAATTAATGAATTGGAAATATGATTCTCTGTTCAATCTAAGTTTGATGATGGTGCAAAGATTGGCAACATAGTAATCCGTGTAGATGGAAGCATAAAATTAGATCGAGTGGGCAAAACTGTGGCAGATTTCATAGAGGTAAATGCAACGTCATCCATTTAGGATCAAAAAAGGATAGATGGAGTATTTTTGAAATGGTGAAAAGGTAAGAACAGCGGAGGTCCAAAGAGGTTTAGGAAATCCACGTACTTATCACTAAAATGTAGTGTCTGGGTACAAAAGATAATTAAAAGGCTATATTAGCCGTGTCTATCTAGCGGGCTAAAATATAGAGGGAAGGAAATTTTGCTGTAACTATACAAAGTCCCGGTTAGCTCATATCTGGAGTATTGTGTACAGGTTCCTTAGAAATGATTTGTTGTCCTTGGAAGGAGTGCAGTGTAGATTCACCAGAATGTTGACAGGGATCCAAGGCTTAAATTATGAGGAGAGATTACCTACAGTAGGCCTGCATTCCTTGGAATATAGAAGGTTAAGTGACTTGACTGAGGTTTTAGGATTTTGAAAGGAGTTGATAGGGGAGATAAAAGAGAAACATTTTCCACTGGTGGTAGAATCAAATACTGGTTACAGCACAGACGGAGGCCTGTTGTGTCTGTTTCAGCTCTCTAATTTAGATACTTCCGCTCCCCTACCCTTTTTACCCTAGCCCTGCAAATTCTTTCCCCTCAAGTATTTATCTAATTCCCTTTTGAAAGCCACGATTGAATCTACCTCTGCTTGGGCAGTGCATTCCAGATCCCAACCACTCTGTTTTAAAAAAAATAAATTCCTCATGTCGTCGTTGGTTCTTAATTCAGCGACCTCCTGGTTCTCAACCCTTCCCACAGTGAAAACAGTTTCTCTACTGTCTAGATCCCTCATGATTTTGAACACCTATCAAATCTCCTCTCAACCTTCTTTTCTCGGAGGAGAACAACCCCAGCTTCTCCAATCTGTCTATGTAACTGAAGTCCCTCATCTCTGGAACCATTCTCGTAATCTTTTCTGCACCCCCTCTAAAGCCTTCACACCCTTCCTAAAGCGTGGTGTCCAGAATTGGACACTATACTTCAGTTGAGGCAGAACCTTTGTTATATTAAGGTTCATCTAACTTCCTTGCTTTTGTACTCTGCCTCTATTTATGAAGCCCAAAGTCCCATATGCTTCATTAACAGCTTTCTCAAGCTGCTTGCCACCTTCAACGATTTGTGCACGCCTACCCTCCGGTCTCTCTGTTCCTGCACCCTTTATTTGATATTGTCTCTCCCCTTTCTTCCTACAAAAATGTATAATTTTGCATTTGTCTGTAATAAATTTCATCTGCCACATGTCCGCCCATCCCATTAGCCTATCTGTGCCCTCTTGAAGTCTATGACTATCCTCCTCACAGTTCACAATATTTGTTTTGTGTCATCCGTAAATTTTGAAATTATGCTGTGTGCACTCAAGTCTAGGTCTTTAATATATATCAAGAAAAGCAGTGGTCCTAGTACCAGTCCATGGGGAACCCCGCTAAATATCTTCTTTCAGACAGAAAAACAACCGTTCACCACTACTCTCTCTTTCCTGTCACTCAGCCAATTTTGTACGCATGCTCATACGCTTTTTTCTCATGGGCTTCAACTTTGCTGCCAAGTTTGTAATGTGGCATTTTATCCAATATCTATTGGAAGTCCACAGACACAGTGGCACAGTGGCGCAGTGGTTAGCACTGCAGCCTTACAGCTCCAGGGACCCGGGTTCGATTCTGGGTACTGCCTGTGCGGAGTTTGCAAGTTCTCCCTGTGTCTGCGTGGGTTTCCTCCGGGTGCTCCGGTTTCCTCCCACATGCCAAAGACTTGCAGGTTGATAGGTAAATTGGCCATTATAAATTGTCACTAGTATAGGTAGGTGACAGGGAAATATAGGGACAGGTGGGGATGTTTGGTAGGAATATGGGATTAGTGTAGGATTAGTATAAATGGGTGGTTGATGGTCGGCACAGACTCGGTGGGCCGAAGGGCCTGTTTCAGTGCTGTATCTCTAAAACTAAAAAAAAACTAAAAAAACTAAAAAAACATCACATCAACTGCATTAACCTCTGTTGGCTTATCAAAAAAACTCAATCAAGTTAGCGTAAAAACTATTTGCTTTTAACAAATCTGTGCTGGGTTTCCTTAATTAATCCAGACTTGACAAAGTGACAATTTTTTCCCCCTGATTATCGTTTCTAAAAGCTTTCCCACCACTGAGGTTAAACTGACTAGCCTGTAGTTCCTGATTTTATCCTTACACCCTTTTTTGAACCAAGTTTAGTTTAGTTTAGAGATACAGCACTGAAACAGGCCCTTCGGCCCACCGAGTCTGTGCCGACCATCAACCACCCATTTATACTAATCCTACACTAATCCCATATTCCTACCACATCACCACCTGTCCCTATATATTTCCCTACCACCTACCTATACTAGGGGCAATTTATAATGGCCAATTTACCTACCAACCTGCAAGTCTTTTGGCTTGTGGGAGGAAACCGGAGCACCCGGAGAAAACCCACGCAGACACAGGGAGAACTTGCAAACTCCACACAGGCAGTACCCAGAATTGAACCCGGGTTGCTGGAGCTGTGAGGCTGCGGTGCTAACTACTGCGCCACTGTGTGATTATATGTATTAATTGTGCGATTATATGCAGGTGAAGGGAGTTAATTGGGTTTTTAGTTGAGCACTTAAAAGCAGACACTCAGTGGGACTGGAAGAGGGATTTGTGTGAAGAGCTACATGTTTGTAATCCTTTTAGTCTGCACAATAAATGTTAAACTGTGTAAATATAGGCTCCAACCTTTTTCTTCAAGTTTTCTGGCGTTGAACATGGTTGCAGAGGATTAGAATTAGAACATTACAGCACAGTACAGGCCCTTCGGCCCTCGATGTTGCGCCGACCTGTGAAACCATCTGACCTACACTATTCCATTTTCATCCATATGTCTATCCAATGACCACTTAAATGCCCTTAAAGTTGGCGAGTCTACTACTGTTGCAGGCAGGGCGTTCCACGCCCCTACTACTCTGAGTAAAGAAACTACCTCTAACATCTGTCCTATATCTATCACCCCTCAAGGATGTTGCCTAAAGCTGTAATGTTTTCAGTTCTCCAGTCCTCTGGAACCATCCCTATATCTAAAGAGGATTGGAATATTATGGCCATTATTTCTGCAATTTCCATCCTTGCTTCTCTCCGTATCCTCGGATGCATCTCTTCCAGTCCTGGTGATGGCTGACTATGGCATAGTCAGCCTTTCTAATAGGCTCAAAAATGATAAGGTGGAGCTATCTTGTGTCTGAACTACCTCCTCTTTCATGTTGACTTTGGCAGCATCTTTTTCCTTTTTATAAAGACAATGCAAAGTACTCATTTAGTACTTCAATCATGCCCTCTCCATGTGTAGATTGACTATCAAGTAAAGCTCATTAAAGGGGGGGTATTAGAGCTATTAAAGATTCACAGGAATAGTGTGGGCACTAATAGCATAAATAATAGCTGTCAAAGTTGGGACCTATTCCTTCGTAGATAACTTTAAGGAATGGGATGTGATGGAGGCTTTCTAGAGGTTTTAAGTAAGCAAATATTGGAAGATTGTTGCCATTGGTCAGTGAATTGATAACATGAAGCGTGTAGATTCAAGATTATTACTAAAAGAATGAAGGAGAAGCTAGTTTCCCCCAAAAAAGGCTTATTAGCGAAAGTGATGACTGAGGCAGAGACTAATATGATGTAAATTTGATTGCATTTGAAAAGAGAGAAGGTGAGAAATAGTAGGAAAATGATCTGACTCTCTGTTTTGTGTCAATGTACATTATTTTAATTCTTTGGCCTCCTTGTCTCGGGAGACAATGGGTAAGCGCCTGGAGGTGGTCAGTGGTTTGTGGAGCAGCGCCTGGATTGGCTAAAAAGGCCAATACTAGAGTGACAGACTCTTCCACAGGTGCTGCGGATAAAATTGGTTGTCAGGGCTGTTTCGCAGTTGGCTCTCCCCTTGCGCTTCTGTCTTTTTTCCTGCCAACTGCTAAGTCTCTTCGACTCGCCACACTTTAGCCCCGCCTTTATGGCTGCCGCCAGCTCTGGCGATCGCTGGCAACTGACTCCCACGACTTGTGATCAATGTCACAGGACTTCATGTCGCGTTTGCAGACGTCTTTAAAGCGGAGACATGGACGGCCAGTGGGTCTGATACCAGTGGCGAGCTCGCTGTACAATGTGTCCTTGGGGATCCTGCCATCTTCCATGCGGCTCACATGGCCAAGCCATCTCAAACGCTGCTGGCTCAGTTGGGTGTACAAGCTGGGGATGTTGGCCGCCTCGAGGACTTCTGTGTTGGAGATACGGTCCTGCCACCTGATGCTAAGGATTCTCCGGAGGCAGCGAAGATGGAGTGAATTGAGACGTCGCTCTTGGCTGACGTACGTTGTCCAGGCCTCGCTGCCGTAGAGCAAGGTACTGAGGACACAGGCTTGATACACGTGGGCTTTTGTGTTCCATGTCGGTGCGCTATTTTCCCACACTCTCTTGGCCAGTCTGGACATAGCAGTGGAAGCCTTTCCCATGCGCTTGTTGATTTCTGCATCGAGAGACAGGTTACTGGTGATAGTTGAGCCTAGGTAGGTGAACTCTTGAACCACTTCCAGAGCGTGGTCGCCAATATTGATGGATGGGGCATTTCTGACGTCCTGTCCCATGATGTTCGTTTTCTTGAGGCTGATGGTTAGGCCAAATTCGTTACAGGCAGACGCAAACCTGTCGATGAGTCTCTGCAGACACTCTTCAGTGTGAGATGTTAATGCAGCATCATCAGCAAAGGGAAGTTCCCTGATGAGGACTTTCCGTACTTTCCGTACATTTTAGCCCTAACTACAAGTTAACAGCTAGTTTAATGTTACCTGGGCCCACTGCCCTCTCCCAGCCATACCTGCTCTTTGCTTTCTTCATTGAGCACTGAATTTTGCTGAAATCGACGTCCAGTTTTCTGGACGCCTAGGCTACACTTCTCTACCAGACAAAATTGCAAAGTACAGCTGGTGATACTCTGATCTTCTATCCTGTTGTCTTCATCGTCCAGAGCATCCGCGGCCACGGTGTGCGGTAAGTCCAGTGCAGAGAGGAAGGAGCAGCGGAAACATAGGGTAATAAGACCTAGTACAGAAGGGAAGCATTGAGAAAAAGGTGCCCCCGAACACGTACAAAGCCACGACCCGGCCCCAGTTGACTCCATCGCGGAACGGCTCCTCGTCCACAACTTCAAAGCGCCCGCGGGAGATGTGCGGCTCGTAGCGCATCTGCAGCGCAATGTCGGCGAATTTCTGCTGATACTGGCGCCCAAGGCTGTCGCTCACCTCCCGGAGGACGCGGATGAGCTGTGATTCCTAGTTGCAAAGTTTTTATGAAGATATGAAACAGGTTGCAAAGCAGACCCCTGTGGGACTCCACTGGTAATATTCTGCCAGGCTGATGACAATTGATGTGCGCCAGTGGTTTTGTGCTGGGTTGTGAACCATTCCCCTTTGTCATCTCCATTAGTAATCCTTATGAGGAATCCACAGCAGCAACCGACACACCAGGCACAGTGAGGTCTTCTGGGATGGTGGGAACTGATGAAATGTTTTATTACCTGCACCCCTTTCCCAGCTTCCCCTCGCACCTCCTTCCCTCCACCCCTCCACCCACCGGCATCCACCTATGCCTGAGCAGGGGCCCTAGCAACCCCACTGCCGTGTGGGTGTCTCGGGAGAGTCCAAGGCTAAGGGAGTAAACCCTAACAGAAAATCCGGAGCGGAACCCCGTAGGCGGTCATGTTTCACCTTTGGCATGTTGCCGGCAGTTCCTGCAGCCATACCGGTGCCAAACGTCGTGCTCTGCACTCCTTTTGGACCCCACCAGAAAGGCCGAGAGGGGGGTTTTGATGCTTGGGCAACTCACAACCCCCATACATTTGCCCAGGCATGCGCCATGGAGAGGTCACTCCATAGTCCTCACAGCGACCGAAACAACATGGAAGGCAGCAGTTACAGGTTATAAGTCCAGCTCAATTGGCGTTTCGATTGGGTGCCACGGGTTGCCTTTGTCGGTGGGAGAGGTCATGGCATCTCACTGGACAGCTACCACCCGCCTCAAACCGGGCAGCCCCCGGTCAATAAGGTTCTGTCCCGCCACAGTCCACCTGCTTCAATGGGTGCTTGGAGCTCAGGGTCATTGCCCGGAAAACGGACTGTAACACCGCACCAAACAGCACGATTAAAAAAAGGAAAGAAGGTACCAGCCCTTCATTTTGCAAGCTGGAACGTCAGAACTATGTGGCCTGGCCTGTCTGGAGACCTTGCACAAATGAACGATTCTCGGAAGACCGCCATCATCATCAACGAGCTCAGTAGACTCAATGTGGACATTGCGGCACTTCAGGAGACACGCCTCCCTGAAAGCGGATCTCTAAGGGAGCAAGATTACACCTTCTGGCAGGGTAGAGATCCTGAAGAACCAAGACAGCATGGAGTGGGCTTCGCCATCAGGAACTCTTTGCTCAGCATGATAGAGCCACCTTCAAATGGCTGAGTGCATACTGTCCATCCGACTGCTCACCGCCTCTGGTCCAGGACACCTACTCAGCATCTATGCTCCAACACTCTGCTCCCCACCTGAAGCTAAAGACCAGTTCTACGAGGAACTCCATAATATTATTAGTAGCATCCCCAATACTGAACATCTGTTCCTTCTGGGAGACTCTTATGCCAGGGTTGGGGCCGACCATGACTCATGGCCCTCCTGCCTTGGGTGCTATGGCATTGGAAGAATGAATGAGAATGGACAGACTGCTTGAGTTGTGTACTTATCATAACCCCTGCATCACCAACTCGTTCTTTCACAATAAACCCTGTCACCAGGTTTCATGGCACTCAAGATCACGTCGTTGGCACCAGCTGGACCTCATTGTCACAAGGCGAGCCTCTTTAAACAAAGTTCAAACGATATGCAGCTTCCACAGTGCGGACTGCGACACCGACCACTCCCTGGTGTGCAGCAAGGTTAGACCCAAACCAAAGAAGCTGCATCACTCCAAGCAGAAGGGCCAGCTGCACATGGACACGAGCAGAATTTCTTATCCACGGCTGTTACAAAAATTTCTAAATTCTCTTGAAAAAGCCCTTCAAAACACTCCCACGGGGATGCAGAGACCAAGTGGGCCCACATCAGTGATGCCATCTATGACTCAGCTATGACCACCTTTGGCAAACGCATGAAGCGGAATGCAGACTGGTTTCAATCTCACATTGAAGAGCTGGAACCTGTCTTAGCCACTAAGCGCATTGCACTGCTGAACTACAAGAAAGTCCCTAGCGAGTTAACATCCGTAGCATTTAAAACAGCCAGGCGCTGCGCAAATGGCTACTGGCAACACCTATGCAGTCATATTCAGCTGGCCTCAGACACCGGAAATATCGGAGGAATGTATGATGGCATTAAGAGAGCTTTTGGGCCAACCATCAAGAAGATTGGCCCCCTCAAATCTAAATCAGGGGACACAATCACTGACCAACGCAAGCAAATGGACCGCTGGGGGGAGCACGACCTAGAACTGTACTCTAGGGAGAATGTTGTCACTGAGACCACCCTCGATGCAGCCCAGCCTCTGCCAGTCATGGATGAGCTGGGCGTACAGCCAACAAAATCGGAACTCAGTGATGCCATTGATTCTCTAGCCAGCGGAAAAGCCCCTGGGAAGGACGGCATTACCCCTGAAATCATCAAGAGTGCCAAGCCTGCTATCTAAGCTCTCAGCACTCTACAAAGTGCTTTGCCTGTGCTGTGATGAGGGAGTAGCACCACAGGATATGCGCGATGCCAATACCATCACCCTCTATAAGAACAAGGGTGACCGCGGTGACTGCAATAACTACCGTGGAATCTCCCTGCTCAGCATAGTGCGGAAAGTCTTTGCTCGAGTCGCTTTAAACAGGCTCCAGAAGCTGGCCGAGCGTGTCTACCCTGAGGCACAGTGTGGTTTTCGTACAGAGAGATCGACCATTGACATGCTGTTCTCCCTTCGTCAGCAGCAGGAGAAATGCCGCGAACAACAGATGCCCCTCTACGTTGCTTTCATTGATCTAACCAAAGTCTTTGACCTCATCAGCAGACGTGGTCTCTTCAGACTACTAGCAAAGATCGGATGTCCACCAAAGCTACCAAGTATCATCACCTCATTCCATAACAATATGAAAGGCACAATTCAGCATAGTGGCGCCTCATCAGACCCCTTTGCTACCCTGAGTGGCGTGAAACAGGGCTGTGTTCTCGCACCTACACTGTTTGGGATTTTCTTCTCCCTGCTGCTCTCACATGTGTTCAAGTCTTCAGAAGAAGGAATTTTCCTCCACACAAGATCAGATGGCAGGTTGTTCAACCTTGCCCGTCTAAGAGCAAAGACCGAAGTATGGAAAGTCCTCATTATTTTAATAATCTGAGGCAAATGATCTGGCTAGTTCACGTTTGAAAGGTGCCGTCTTTAACAAAAATGTATTGTTTCTCTTATATAAGTGATGTTTCAGTCATACGTGGGATGCAAATAGAACTCTGAATTTGACTGACTTGTAAAGTTATTTGGAGTGCTTTAAGCAATTTCTTGCACCTTCCTGGGCTCGATTTTATTTTGTGTGGATTAGCATTCAGTTTATACTAAAATGTTCTATTGTTAAGCTATGTTCTCATGAATTGCCCCATAACCCTAAGTGTTATAAAGGAAATAAGAGAATGTTGATGTTTTCAGGTGCTCCATAAATGTTATATGTTAGCGACGTTGGTTAATGTCCGTTGAATTTTAAGTAGAACTCTCCTTTACTTGGTATGAATTGTGAGCTGAGGATAATACTTGCCATTCATGGTGTCCCTTATGTAATTACATGAATTCTGTAAAGATAGTATGCTCGAACAGTTATTGGCATTGAGAAGGGAAGACTTAAAAAAAAAATGTTAGCAAATGCATAGATATCCTTTGTTATGCGAGCTCATAATAACATAGTTCCATTTTGAATTGTTTTTATAAATAAGAGAATAGTGAAAGGTTTTAATCTATGAAATGTCTTAAGTTGCCAACTCAAATTTTTTAAATTGCTGTCGTTTAATATATTCTGTTGAAGGACTGAAGTGGTGGGGAAATGAAGCACCTTTTTTTTTAAAAGCTAGATCTCTTGTGTTGCTCATGGCTGGTCTGGGATCTGGTGCATGATGATGTTTAGCTGCCACCCTAGCATGTACTGCTATGGGCGCTGCTTGAAATAAGCAAATCCAAGGAATTATAGATGGGTATGTTATGCTGAAATCTGATGGGGTGGGTCACTTGTAAATTTCAGGGTATGGATTAAATTGACACTCCAGTTGAAGGAAAAGGGATTTTTGTTTGCCTGATAAAGGACATGGAGAAGATAAGGAGGTGCCTGAACACTGCATTGTGAAGGATGTAGATTGACGACACAGGCATGATCTAAGGGGAGTTTCGTGTATCGTTGCCAACACAGCTAAGCTCAGCATTTTCGAACAAAATCATCTTTTATTTACTGAGATTGGAGGTTATCAATATGAACTGTTTATATCAGTTGAAGGAATATGTTGCTTTATACACATCGACTTTAAAGGCAGCAGGTGAAAAGAAGGGGAAGTATGTTTAATGAAAAAAATCTAGAAAATGCTGGAAATACTCCGATGAGACAGCATCTGTGGAAAGGGTAAGAGTTAACATTTCAGGTCAATAACCTTTCAACGTGGAATTACTTTTCTTGGCTGTGGCTCTCCATGCCCCCAGTACTTCTTGGCCATAGACCTCCTGAAATTTGTGAATTAAGAACTTTCATGAAATGAAATTTTTCAGAGACCTGAGTTTGGCCGTTTGAGTACTGCCGAATGTAGTGTCTATTGCCCACTTGTAATTGGGGAAAAAATGCGGGAGTTACTGTGAGCTCTGCTTAGCTAATGACAAACTAACTGACCTTATAGTGTTAACAGGAATTGAGGGGGTTCAGTTTTCCTTTCTCAATTGTATCTTTGCTTCTCAGTTACATGTACATCTCTTCCATCAAACAATATTCTAGTCTGTATTTCACCTACCCAATATAATGCGATTGCCTTTCATGTTTCAGCTTCTCCAAAGCTATCTTTGCTAGCTTCCCATGTTCCACCTCATACAGACTTCAACTTGTCCAAAACTCTGCCAGTTTCATCCAGTTGTGCAGTAGGTGTCTTTTTTTTCCTCATCACCCCTCTTTGTGAACTTCCATTGGCTCCCAGTCCCCCAACACATTGAACTTAATCCTTGCCCTCGTGCACAAATCCCATAATGTACTTACTGCAATCTCCCCTGGCCTACATTCAAAAAATGTGCTCGAAGTTCTGAGTCTTGCCTTCTCTTCTTGCCCTTCCTTTGTTCCATTAACTGTCGTAGAAGATTTTTGCTGATTGACCCCACAAACCCCTTTGTCTTACTATCTTCTCCTTGCCTCCAAAAGCCTCCTCAAAATCTACTTCACCAATCATTAGGCTACTTCCTCTTATGCTTGCTAGTCATTTGGGCTCCATGGGCACTTTGGGATATTTCCTGCTGAAGACACTATATATGCAAGCTGTTGTTTGACAGTGTGCTACCTTTAAGCAAAGAACCCTCCTACCACAAAGAAAGAGAGAGAGAGAGAAATAACTTGATTTTTTGTAACACACTTCATGTCTTGAGGGTGTCCCAAAGTGCTTCACAGCCAATCAAGTACAAAATAAATGCTTATATTGACTAAGGCATGCTTTTTAAGTTCCCGGATTTGTCCCCCCATTTATTCTTTATCATCCAATCTTTATTTTGTTGCTCACACCCTGGAAACCTAAGATTACTGTAGTTGTTTGTACCAGGTGGTATTCATTCCTCATTGAAAGAATGAATTTAAATTCAACAAGATTGTTGTTAAATGCATGAATCTACTCATCATTCCGCATAATTGCGGTAGAAAGTTGGTGTTCTTCAGAAAATGGTTCATAATTTAACAATGATTGCGACTCTGTATTCAGGATAGACTGTGCAAAGTAGTTTCTTGACATTTTAGCCATTACAAGACTGCATATTGTTTTCATTTTTTTTAAAAAGCCCGTTTACTAAGATTGCATGACTAACTAGGAGCTCTTCAAGTATAATCGTGACTTTGTCCAGAAAAAAAACATCCAATGCTGGCTTTCATTTATAATTTTCTACTGCATCTTAGTGCATTTGACAATGTTCTGTTAGGATCTGAATGCCCTGCTAGTAGATGATTTCTACCTCTTTTGCAGAAGCAGCTGCTGAGCATTTTAGTGAAGGTATATTTCTTTTGAGACTTCTGATTTTTAAGTCGGGTGCCATTAATCGGATTAAGGTATCTTTTATTTTTCTGGTACATGTTGGTTGATTGAGACTTTTACTGCTTCAGGTTGATCTTCACATCAATCCTCCCTCCAGTCAGGGCAGTACTGGCATTTGCAAGATCTGCAAATGCCTCTGTGGATCCTTTTGAAGAACAAGCATACTTAACCTTTTCATTATGTACCATGTTGCATAATTTCCAGAACTGCAATTTTGGGACAGGATGAGATGAAGGTGGCCCAAAAGTGCAAAATTTGTTCAGTCACTTGAGTAGGGAGTGGTGCAGGTTAACATAGTTGGTGGCAGAAGTAGAACAGAGCCATGGTATAGGAGAAGCACCTGTGATTGATAGAACATTCTCCCACCCAAACTATAAATATGGATGTGCAATTAAAAACAGAAAATGCTGGAAATACTCAGGTCAGGCAGCATCTGTGTAGAGAGAAACCGTTCAAGTTTCAGGTCTGTGACCTCCCATCAGAAGTTGCAGTTAGAAATGTAATAGGTTTTGAGCAAGTGATAGGGTGAAGGGCAGGAGAGATTAAGTGACTAAAGTTTTCATATTGCAAGGATGAAGAGAGTGGCAATGGGACAAATAAAGATACAAAACATGTATTTAGAGGAGCTGTGAATTGCAGGATAGCTGCCATCTGAATGCAAAGTGAAGGAAACGAGAGAAAAAAACCCAACCAGCAAAGAGAAATGAACCAAAACTGGGGCAGAGGTTATGATGTAAAATTGTGTAACTCAATGTTGAGTCCAGAAGGCTGTAAAGTGCCCAGTCGAAAGATGAGGTGCTGTTCCTCAAGCATCTGTTGAGCTTCATTGGAACGCTATAGCAGGCTGAGGACATAAAGGTCAGAGTGAGAGCAAGGGGCAGAATTAAAATAAGCGACTGGAAGCCCAGAGTCATGCTTGCAGTCTGAATGGAGGTGTTCGGCAAAGTGGTCTCCCAGTCTGCATTTGATGTCCCCAGTAGAGGAGACGACACCATGAGCAGCGAATACAGTATGTCAAATTGAAAGTACAAGTAAATTGCTCACTTGGAAAGAGAATTTGTGGCCTTGGATGGTGAAAAAAGAGGTGGTAAAGGATATGGAAAGATTTCTTTGAGAAGGGTTTGGGGTTGGGGATGACTGGGGAGTGGGCCAGGATGTTGTGGAGGGGTTGATCCCTTTTGGAATGCTGCAAGGGGAGGGGAGAGGAAGATTTATTTAGTGGTGGCATCATGCTGGAGGTGTTGAAAATGGAGGATGATCTTGTGAATATGGAGGCTGGTGGGGTGGAAGTTGAGGACAAGGAGAATCGTATCATGGTTTTGGGAGGGAGGGGAAGGAATGAGAGCAGGAGCACATGAAATAGAACAGGCATAGTCGAGGAGCCTGTTAACCATAGTTTGGGTGGTGGTGAGGGAAATCCTCAGTTGAGGAAAAAGGACGTCCTATCGAAAGCGCTAGCTTGGAAGCTGCATCATCCAAACAGATGCGCCGGAGTCAGAAACTGAAAGAATGGAATAGAGTCCTTGCAGCAAGTGTAGTCAGTGGGTTTATAGTGATTATCGGTTGATGGTCTAGCCCCGAAATAGAGACAGAGCAGTTGAGGAAGGGAAGGCAAGAGTTGAAGATGGATCATGTGAAGGTGAGAGAAGGATGGAAATTGGAAGCAAAGTCCATGTAATTTTCCAGTTCAAGTTCAGGAAATTGCACCAATACAGTCGTCAGTGTACTGAAAAAGAGGTTAAAGGCAGGGGGCCTGAGTAGGACTGGAACAAAGAATGTTCCATGTATCCCACAAAAAGACAGGTATGGCTAGGACCCATGTGGGTACCCATAGTAACACCTTTTTATTTGGAGGAAGTGAGTGGAGTTAAAGGAGATGTTGTTCAATGAGAATAAGTTCAGCCAGGTGGAGGTTGGAAACTGGTTGGGCTTCTGTTCAAGGAAGAAGTGGAGAGCTCTCCAACTGCCCTGGCAAGGGATGGAGGTGTAGAGGGATTGGATGTCCATGGTGAATAGGGGACCGTTCGGGCCACGCAGCTGGATACTGTTGAAGTGATGGCGGGCATCGGAAGAGTCATGTTGGAGGTGGGAAGAGACTGGACAAAGGGAGAAAGATAGAGTTGAGGTGAGAAGAAATCAGTTCACTGGGGCAGGAACAGGTTAAAGTTGATGCAGGGTTGAAGAAAGGAGGCTGGCCAAGTATACAATTGTTACATTTAGAAATCTAGTATCAGGTTTTGAAATCTTGATGACTTGTCCTAAGAAAGTACATTAAAATTGATCTTAGAGAGGTTGAAAATGGAATTTAAATAAAATATTTAATGTTTGACACAAGATGTGTTTAACAATTTGAATGTGGTGTGTATAATTGTCCAATAGAGTAAGAGCAAAGATTTCATTTTTTCATTTACTTAGTAGAAAATAGTTTTTTTCGTTTCCAAAGTTAAATTTTAAAATGGGCTGTAGTTTAAATTTTTACTGGGGGGAAAAGCAGTAAAGGTAATGGATTATGTCAATTTTATGCAATGAGATTCTCAAATTAAACCTACATGAATATTGATAAGTTGCTGTATTAGAAACACAGCAAACCATTTTAACATGTAGAATTTTTAATCTGATTCCCAGTTGATCAGATTAACATAAAACACACATTTGCAGATTTCAGTTTTTCTGAAGCCTATCTGATGTATTTCTTGCTCAGTTCTTTAGTGGCTAGAAGGCAAGTTGATTTTGTGCTTTTTGTCTTTGCTCCATTATTTACTGAGTTATATTTGCACAGCAATGAAACCAAACAAACTATATGCTTCTTAGTTGTACAGTGTAAACATAAGTAGGAATTGAAACTTAAGAGTCCAAAACTACTTTGTATAATTTTAAGAGCTATGCAAACTTAAGGCAGTTGCTATCATAGTCATTTACGGTACAGAAGGAGTCCAACTCTCCGAGCAATCCAGTCAGCCCATTTGCCCGCTGTAGCCTCGTAGCCCTGCAAGTTTATTTCCCTCAAGTGTCTGTCCAGTTTCCCTTTGAAATATTTGATTGTCTCTGCCTTTGCCACTCGTGTTTTTAAAAAAAATTCTTCCTCACATCCCCTCTGCATCTCTTGCCCACATCCTTAAATCTGTGCTCCCTAGGCCTTGTACCATCTGATAAAGGCAACAGATTTTCTTTGTTTACTTTATCCAAACATGTCAAAATCAAAGTAGGGAAGTCTTGCTGCAACTGTATGGGGCATTGGTGAGGCTGCAGTTCGAGTACTGTGTACATTTTGGTCTCCTTACTTTATGGAGGGATATACTTGCATTGCCAGCAGTTCAGAGAAGGTTCACCAGGCTGATTCTTGTAATAAAAGGGTTATCTTAGGAGGAAAGGCTGAGCAGGTTGGTCTATACTCATTTAAGTTTAGAAGAATGAAAGGTGATCTTATTGAAACACATCAGATTCTGAGGAGACTTGACAGGGTAGGTGCTGAGGGGATGTTTTTCTCTCTGGGAATCTAGAACTAGGGCACAATTTCAACTTAAGGGGTTTTCCTTTTAAGACGGGGATGAAAAGGAATTTCTTCTTTGAGGGTCTTTAATCTTTTGAAATTCTCTTTCCCAGAGAGCAGTGGCGTCTGGATCATTTATTACATTCAAGGCTGAGTTAGACAGATTTTTGATCTACAAGGGAGTCCAGGATTATGGGGGCAGGCAGGAAAGTGGAGTTGAGGCCAAATCAGATCAGCCATGATTTTATTGAATGACCTACACCCGCTATTTTTAGTTCTTCTCTTATGTTTTTAGTCAAATCTTTCTTCAAGCTCTTTGGCTCCAAGAAGAACAACCCCAGCTTCTCCAATCTAACTGTAGCTAAAGTCCCTCATCCCTGGAACCATTCTGGTAAATCTCCTCTGCACCCTCTCAAGGACCCTCGCATCCATCCTTAAGTGTGGTGACCAGAACTGGATGCTGTACTTTAGTTGGGGCCTAACCTGAGCTGTATACAGGTTCGCCATAACTTCCCTGGTTTTTACTCAATACATCTATTTATGAAGACCAAGAACCCATATGCTTTGTTGACTGGTCTCTCAATATGTCCTGCCACCTTCAAAGATCAATGCACATCAGCCCCCAGGTCTCTCGGTACCTGCACACTCTTTAGAACTGTACCATTAGTCTATATGGCCTTTCCCTATTTCTTCTGTCAAAATGCATCACCTCACATTTCAATGTATTAAATTTCATTTGCCCCTTGTCTGCCCATTCTGCTAACCTATCTGTGTCCTGTTGTAGTCGATTTTGTATCATCCTTACTGTTTGCCACTCCTGCATCATTGGCAAATTTTGAAATGTTATTCTGTATTCCAATATCCGAGTCATTTGTTTATAATCAAAAAAAGCAGTGGTCCTCGCACTGACCCTTGGAGAACTCCCCTATCTGCCATTCTCCATTCTGAAAAATAACCTTTTACTGCGACTTGCTGTTTTCTTTCCTTAAGCCAATTTTTAAAAATCTAAGCTAACACTGACCTTCCTATTCCATGAGCCTCAATTTTGTTAACCAGCCTTTTATGTGGAAAAAGCTGATTGTTGAAGTCCTGCCTCAGTATGGTTGCCCAGCTTCGGAAATGGGAACTTGAATTGCTGTTCTTTAGGCACAACTTTGAATTACAGGCCTGTCAGTGGTAGTGTGGCACTGGAGGCATAGAATTAACAGCTTCAGCAGGGTGGGGTGACAGCATTGTGGAGGTGTAATAGGGAAAATAATGGTTAGAAATGCTGTGAGATAAGTCTTTAAGTAGCAGTTACTTCATATACAAGAGTTAATTCAACAAACTTTCTTTATATTTCATAAACCTAATGCTGTTAAAGGAAAACCGAGAATTTAAATACAAGATTGCTTGCAGATTATGTGGAACTGTTAAGTCTGTGTTTGAGTTTTTAAATCCATTATACTGTTTATCCTTCTCTGCTAGTGATGCGTGTGGCAAAATAAGTCGTGAAAATTGATGATGTGTTGCTTCTGAATTAATTGTACGGAGAACCCATTTTTAACTTCAAACTAAGCTGAAGTGTCAAACTTGTTTCTCTGTTTTAGTGCAGGGTTTGTGCTGCTCTTGTTCAGTGCATCAAATAACGAATATATGATCTATTATTTTCTTTTTACTTTTTCTCGACACGATACTGCACAAGCTGCTAATTATCTAAAGCTGCATGTCTCTTGTTCTCACTAACTTCTCTTTATCCTCTTTCTATATGTTTTGCTTGCTTGCATTGCTAAGGACGTAAACATAAAAAGTCTAAAAAGTATTTTAAGAAATCTGCAAAATTGCGTTCCAAAGGTATGTATGAATATTTATTCTATGATGCACTTTCAATTTGATCCTTTAAATTATTTTGCTCTGCTTCTGAAGCTTTAAAAACTCCTGGTGGCCTGCATTCTTTAAGGAATATTGGTATGTGTAGAAAATGAAATGTAGTTCATTGCATTTCAGACATGACATGTATGTTCTCCCAATTACATATTTGTGTTAGTGCAGTGGTGGCCCTTTCATATCCAAAGAGTTGCTCCAAGTAAAGTATAACTCATTTAAATGACAGGATTACAGCCAAATCAGTCTTTAATATAGCAGGTGAAGCTTATTACTCAGGCAACTGGAGGGAAAAATGAATTTTGGTTGTTACGGAAATGAGAAGCAATTTAGAAGAAAGCTGCATATTAATGGCAGGGAGGGGTTTAGCTTTTGGTGGAAGGGAGTACATTGACATTTGGAGAAAATAAAGCAGAATTGCAAAACCTTAAATTTACCAGGAATCTATTGAGGTGGAGGCTAATTTGATTTTAGTGAAATCTGTCTGCTACGAAACTCAAGTGAAGGAGGAGCAATCTTTCCCTAAAGATTTTCAGCTCTAAGTGTAAGGATTTAAAATGTTTTCATTTAATGAACAGTTTGGACATAAGCAAGTATTTCATTGAAACTTGGATTGCAGAATGGGAGAATGCAACAACAGACATGGTGCTTAGAAGAAATGTTTCCCCATGAAGGGGTTGATATATGAAATAAACTTGCAGTAAATACAAGGATCAGTATGGTCACATTCAAATAATCATTAAAACATTAAGATTTGACTTCATGGACCATGGAAATGGCATCGGTAGGAGGACGAAGCTGGTCATGCTTGAAAAATGCAGATTGTAATGTTACATGGATATTCTGTACTGTATTAATTTTGGTTAAGGAGAAATTTCAGATTTCTTAGCTTGGAAGTTGTATTTTTGATCATTGTTTTTTGCGACCTTTTCACCTTTCATATTGTACAGTGTTGGAATCATCTGCCTGGGTTCAATAGACTTTCTTCCGCACTCATACCATTAATGTAAATTACTGTATTCTTAGCATTGATTCAAACACTAGCTAATCCAAAAGCTGTATTTCCCATTTTGCTTCTAGTTCTAAGATGGATATGAAATTTGCAACTTGATAAGTATTTAAAAATAGTTGCATTCTACAGACTCTGTTCAGTGGCTTAATTGAACACTTTCAGAAAGTGTCCTGAAAGCGCGTCAATACGCAGTTAATTATATGGACCATTTTTCCATTTGAGGTGTTTTCTGTGTGCTCCACAATGGAAGATGTTGCTCATATCTTCAAAAATAGGAGCCCAGGAGAAAGTTAGGCAAGCCCACAACATATACAAGTAGATATCATCTTTATTCCCCTTCTGCGAAGGATCCCCCAGCTGTGCTGAACTATTAGTTTAGTTTAGAGATACTGCACTGAAACAGGCCCTTCGGCCCACCGAGTCTGTGCTGACCATCAACCACCCATTTATACTAATCCTACACTAATCCCATATTCCTACCACATCCCCACCTGTCCCTATATTTCCCTACCACCTACCTATACTAGGGGCAATTTATAATGGCCAATTTACCTACCAACCTGCAAGTCTTTTGGCATGTGGGAGGAAACCAGAGCACCCGGAGGAAACCCACGCAGACACAGGGAGAACTTGCAAACTCCACACAGGCAGTACCCAGAATTGAACCCGGGTCGCTGGAGCTGTGAGGCTGCGGTGCTAACCACTGCGCCACTGTGCTGCCCTAAATGAAGGGCTTGTCTGGGATTTGAACTCAGGACCTCTCTCACATTAGCCACTTGTATACCCAAAGCAAGAATCATACCCCTAGACCAACAAGCCACATATTAAAAACCTTATTCTCAGGCAGGCAACAGGTTTATTCCTGTTTTACCCAATAGAATATTTGCCATTTTACGTTTTATTTCACCATTTTACACTAATTCAGTAGTCTGACATTGTGGGGCAGCTATGGGGCTATTTGAACAACTGTCACGTCATGCAATGCAGTCACACATTTTGGGGAATGGAAGTTCAAGACCAAGGATAATAGTTTCTGAGATGCAAAGGAATTGGTGGAAAGTCCCTGGTACGAAGTGTAAAGAACTCAAAACACTGCTGCATATCCAGGCAGAAAGTTGTTTGCAGAAGCTACATTCCAGATGTAGACTGATTTAGTTTGTGCACGTGGCTGTGGTACATATTGCCCTGGTAGAGGGAAGCCTGGTTAGGTCCAATGTGGATAATTTGATTTGTTTACATGTTAGCTGCAGGTATGAATGTTTGGACCACAGATGTCGGGGCAATGACTATGTTGTTGCTGGTTCACGTTTCTCAGCATTGGCTGGTGCCAAGCAACAACTGATGTAGCCCCTTTTTCAGCGAAGAGTGAGTTGAGGTTGTGCTGCGCTTTCGAGCACCGGTGAGGAATGTGCATACTGTTCAATGTGGCAGGCTTGGGCAGTATCATTTTTTATCCCAGACTCTGACAATGATCTATTTATCTCACCAGCCAACTACTCGAGCAGAATATTCTCACTAATCTGTAGGGGCGTTATTTGAGAGAGTCTGTTGCCACCTTCCTTCACTCTATGCTACCACGTTATCCACATCTTCATCCTTCACGTAACACTGTAAGAAGGGTCTTGGGTAGAGGAATAGTGTCCAGGAGATGCACAGTGAATGCTGGCATACATTCGAGATGTGTGCACTGTGGAAGCAGTGAATGAGGGCATTCTGTTTACTTGCTTTCAGCTATTCACGGGAACGATTTGGTGTGGTCAAAGGATTTTTTTTTAAAAAAGGGAATTACTGATGGAAGTTGGCAAACCTCTTAACTCTATTTTGTAGCGGTTCATTAGAGTACGAAAACACTAGTTTGGCCCATGGGGTTCTCCAAATTTGTAATGTATTCTGCCTGAAGAGGTGTTTTAAGTCTTCTGAATATTCAAATAGTCCACATCCCCTCGATGTAGCTGACCTGAAGGGTTAATACTTCTGACCGCACGGTATTGACTCTGATGCTCTGCCTTCATTTTCATTTCATATCTTGAGTTATTGGCCATTTGAACCCAAGTGTACAAGCAACATTCTGCATCCCATAGAAAGAAGATATAGTAACCCAGATGAATGAGTAAATATGGCAAAGTGGCCTGCAAAAATCTTTAAAGGTCTGGCTTTTGAGATTTTGCATCCATGGCAACTTGTGGGATTCAGCGAATAATGTCGAGGGTAATGCTTTAACAAATTGAGGGAATGTCTGCAATTTTTCCTGATGAGAACGTGTCTTGAATTCTCTCAGAAAGCATGTCACTGTTAATTTTTGCTTTACAGCCTCCTCGTGAGTGAGGCAGCAGGGATATCCTGAGTTGAAAAGAGAGTTTGTAAAGTACGGTCTTTTTATCTCCAGTTCTGATCTGGAACTCAAACTGACTTCCAAATGGCTAATAGCAGAGGCATTTGAACCTGCAGTTTTGGTCATTTGTTATGAATTATCAGTGCGCTGCTCTATAGGAGGCCTGTTAAATTTCATAGGTGGTTGATAGATCTACCACCCCACTGGGGACATAAACAGAGTTTCACTGAAGACCACCTCCTATTTTTCATCAGTGTAAATTTGATTTGAGTTCTATTTATTATTCTGAGAGGTTACTGCTCATGTTCATTCACGCTCGGATACATTAAACTTGGTAATCAGCTTTTAATTAAGAGGAGTCTGTAGCTGCTGAAAACTGATTTAACGAAGTGATCATAGTGCTTCCTCAGTGTATCCAGAACCCAGTTTCATGTGCAGTTTGCATTAACAGGTGCTGTTTGCCTCTTGAAAAGAACTGCCACATTTGCTGCTTACAGGGGACAGTAGCAGAGTGGTGTTAACTGGACTAGTAATTCAGAGGCCTGGCCTAATGCTCCGGAGTCCTGTGTTCAAATCCCACCACGAGGGTATTTGGAATAAAATGCTAGTCTCTTAATCATGAAAGTATCATATCGTTGTAAAAACCCATCTGGTTTGCTAATGTCCTTGAGGGGAGAAAATCTGCTGTCCTTGCCTGCTCTGGCCTACATGTAACTCCCGACCCACAGCCATGTGGTTGACTCTTAATTGCCCTCTGAAATGGCCGAGCAAACCAAGCAGTTGTATTAAACCGCTACAGAAAAGTCAATTAAGAACAGCACTGTGGGTGTACATGCACTACACGGACTACAGTGCCACCACCTTCTTGAGGCCACTTGGGAATGGGCAGTAATGCTGGCCTTGCCAGTGACACTCACATCCCAAGAACAAATTTTAAAAAAAAACATGGGTAAGGGAGGACGGCTTTGTTGTGCAGAGCTCTTCTTTTTCCTTAAACTGTCTTAATGTTTTTGAGATGGATTAACTGGCCAAAGAATGAGATAGATAATATGACACTATACCAGCACTTGTTGTGCAGTCAAGTACTTGAGACAGAAAGAATTAACAGAACTGTTCTGCTGATCAGTTTGTTTAGTTACCAAGGTGTCTAGCACCAGCACTGTGGTTTGTTAACATTACACATTCAAATGATTGGATGATTTACATGTCTGGTTGTAAAAAAAAAAAATCACTTATTTTATCTCCAAACCAAACTATTGAGAAGTTTACTGCTAAAGTTCAGGCACACTTTACATAATGAAGTTCGTTTAAGCTTCGAACCCTTGGAGGAAAGTTAGCAAGGGCTAAGGTTTAGGGACACCCAAGTATGTTTTGGTTTAGTGCTCGAGTTTAATCAGTTAAAATTGCAACTTGCCAGCATAGAGCAGTGGGAGAAGGGTGATCTTGGAACCAAGTAGGAAAGTTCTGAGGCCCCCGGTGACAGGACTCTGTCGTTGGGTCCTTTTTTATGAGCCATGCTTACAGGTCTATCATACACGTTGCTGGAGCATTACAGAATTGCTTGGATGAGTTATTGAAGTACTGAATTTGCTGCAGAAGATTGAAGTTCCATTCTGCAGTTATACGTTTGTCAGCTTTCCAGGTAGGTTGAGTGCTATCTGGTCATCAGCCAGATATCAAGTGCAAGTTTGAGCATCTCAACTGACAGCAGGTACTGCAAAGTGCTCATAGCTGCATGGTGAACAGCGCAAATTTTGGGAGTATGTTGTCATTTTTCTTCATTAGTATGGACCCACACCTTGGTTGGAGGTTCAGAGCCTTGTGAGCAATTCCTTCCCTCTTCAGCTATTTGACTGATGTTTGCCGTCAGTGTTATGGAAGGACTTTTCTGTTTGACAGCTTGAGATCTGCCAGACACCTTGATGTTAAAAACATTGATATCTAAAGCTATGTCTCAGGAAATGCTCATCATCAATTAATGATTTGCACTTCATAGTTGGTATATTTTCTAACATTTTTATTTATTCCTGTTGAAGATAAACCAAAAGAAGAGAAAAAGGACACATTTGGGGAAAAACTTGCAACACAGATTATTAAAAATCTGCAAATCAAAATCACAAGCATTCATGTGCGATACGAAGATACTGTAAGTAGATTTTTATTTGCCTGAAAGATTTACTTGTTTAGCAGTTTTATATAAATTGCACTAGCAGATCTTTGAAAATTCCGCTACAATGCAGCGTTGGTGCATGGTGCTTAAGGACAGGAAGTCCGTGTTTGCTTGTGTGACTATAAGATCTATTACCATTATTGGAAATCAGTAACATTTATTTTGTTTTGTAACTAAATTTTTATTTTTTAGGTTACGGACTCCTCGAGACCCATCTCTGTTGGTGTCACATTGGGAGAACTTAGTTTCCAGGTAATTGACAAACAAAACTACTTTAATATTACTACTAAGTTTGTTTCATTGCAAAGTGATGCTAAGAGCATAATTTGATTGCGATAAGGTATTTGTACATTTTATTTTTCCTGGCAAGTATTGTATTATCCATTGCAGCTGTGGTAAATCTATCTCTCGTTCGGCCTCCACATACATTTTTATTAATTCCTGTTTAAGATAAACCAAAAGAAGAGAAAAAGGACACCTTTGGGGAAAAACTTGCAACACAGATTATTCAAAATCTGCAAATATTGGAATTGCATGCTAGAAAAAATAATGAATTTTTGTAAGTGTTTTCTCCCTTCATCTTAGGGAAAAAGGAAATAGCAGCATCCTAACATTTTCATTTCTGAAGGAGGTAAAGGGGTAAGAAACTACCAATAGGAACCTGTAATAAATCAACATCTCGAGTAGAGGCTGTAGATTGGACATTTTAGTATATTGTAGGTAAATGCAAGAACTCGTGCAGTTAGAATAGGAGGTGTTAATTTTCATGATTAGTTGGAAAGATTATTGGTGGCAAAATGTCTAAGTCTTTCTGGACATAATTATGGACTGCTATATGACGCTCATAATCATAGACATCATAAAGGGGCAGTAATGCTAGGCTTGCAGTGAAGTAATGATTAGTTGATGTAGCCCAAGTCGGAACAGCTAGGTATAAATGTCCAAAATATGGTACAGTTCAAAATTCAACTTGTGATATCAAAGGAGAGTGCAATGAAAGCTTTTAGCTTCAGGAAGGCAGGCTTTGACGTGATGTGAAAAGAATTGAGAATGTTGGATTGGTATACACTGTTAGATGTGTAGGCACAGAAAGAAAATGGAATATGTTCAGAGACATAATTAGGGAACTGCAGAACTTGGATTGCCTTTGGTGAAAAGTGCAGTAGAGTAAGTAGTAAACTCGTGGGCAACAAGGTATGTAATGAAGTAAAATCAGAATTGAAACAGATCTGCTTGAAGTCTGAAAATGTAGATATGATTTGAAGATTTTTTTTCAGGGAAGTTTTGTTTGACTAACTTAATGGAGAAGTGACTGATTTGTGGAGATAATTAATAGTGTGATCTTGAAATGTTATTGTGGCACACGGGTTTAGGAAACAGTGAAATACTACTAACACCTCAGATGATGTCGCTATATTGCTGGAATAGGTATAGATGCAATGTCATTAGAAAGTGTGATGTAATACATTTAGGAAGAAAAGGATTGGGAGTTTACATTGAATGGAGAGCTGCTGAAGGTTGTGGGTTAACAGTAATCTAGAGGTTAAAATACATATTTAAGTGCATGTGATGATAGATAAAGCTGTAAACAGAAAAAACATTTTGGATTTTATAAACTGGAGCATGGGCTAAAAGAGCAAAGGCTAAGAATTTTGTGCAAATTAATGGTTAGGCCATAATTAATATTATTGAGTGCAGTTTTGGGTGCTCCAGAATATAAAAGACAAAGCCATAGATAGTCTACAGCATAGATTCACTAGAGTGATTCCAAGAGTGGGAAAGGATAATTACAAGGAGGTGAGAATGGCAGGAAAATGAGTAAAGATGATCTCTATTCGGGCAGTTGATAATGTAGTGTCGTCAATTTGAAATTTATTAGGAGTTGTTATCTGCCGTGCTGTTTCATCAAAGCATGATATGGGTCTGGCTCCACACCAGTAATTAATGTTAAAAGAATATGAGGAAAATAATTGATTCCAGTGTTTCAAATTGTATACTGACAGTTTGAAAACTTTGGTGAAAACTCTAAACGTTGAAACCCCTTAACTGCCGCAATACATTTTTTGAGTAAAACCCAGCACAAGTGTAACAGAGTAAGAAAGGATGACTTTAAATTTTATTTAATGGGAGTTCTTAACATCTGAATGCTGAATCATTTCAGCCCGGATATTTGCCTGTTTGCAGTTGGAGCTTATTTATTAGTAACTAAAAAACTCCAGATGGTAGGTAGAAAATCCTGGCAATAATGTAGACGAGGAATTAAATTCACATTTAACAGATTAAATGAGCAACAAAAGAACTACGGGCAGATGCAGGCAGCTCACAAATTGCTATTCTTAAATATTTAGAAGCACAAGCTGTTCCTGTAATATGCCTTTATAATAAATATAATCCAGTTTACTTGCTAATATTGTATGATTAAAATGAGAATAATCCATAGTCATCAGAAGTACTGGAAAGGAAAATGTAACCCAGGGATGTTGATTTGATTCAGCAACCTGTTTGCTTAAAAGGCTTTCAAAATTTAAATTTTGCTTAAAGCTTTCTTTTTTTAGGTATTCCTGCAGCTCTGTTCAGAAGCTACTGTAAATAATTTTAAATGTAGCGGGGAGGTTAATAAGTAGCCAATTTTCTCTGCAGCTGATCACCATGAAAGCAAAAATGGTAATCATCTGTAGCTGCTTACAGCCCAGTTAGATTTGCAGTTTGCCATCAATGGTATGTCCAATATTGCAACAGACTCAATGTGAAGAGAATAATGCAGTTGTCATTGGAGGCAAAATAAGTATTTTCAGGACTGCCTGCTTCTTTAGTGTATGCAGCCCTGTCAGCTGTGGCTCATTGGGTTGCACTCTCTCCTTTTTTGAGTCAAAAGGTCTTTGGTTGAATTCCCACTCCAGAAACTAAGTGCAAAATCTAGGCCAACACTCCAGTGCATTACTGACTTGTGTGCTGCAATGCCTGAGGCACTGTCTTTGGGACGAGATGTTAAACTGAGGACCCATCTGCCACCCCCCCCCCCCCCCCCCCTCCCCGCCACCATAAGCTGGATGTAAAAGAAGAGCAGAGGAATTTTCCCCAGTCCCCAAGCCAATATGTATCCCTCAACCACCATCACTAAAAACAGATTATCTTTGAAATGACTCTGAGAGCACTATAGATAGGCATTATGGTCGGCATGGATGCGGTGGGCCGAAGGGCCTGTTTCTATGCTGTACGACTCTATGACTCTACTTGCTGAACGACCCGATGATACCGGACAGTGAAGACCCCCAATGTTGTTTGTAAGACTGTTGCTTCTGAAGCAAGAGACCCTCTTCACAACCATGAGAGGTAGGTTTCCCATATGCAGCCAGACGTGAGGCTTGCAGAGTAAGGTAAACAGCATCCACAGATGATGATTATCACAGTGTTTCTGGCTCCACCTTGGTTAAGAGTTCACTTTGTCTATATGTATCGTCCCATAATGTAAACGAGGTGGGTTTCACAGATCTGATGGTTCCAGTGTATTCAGGAAACAAGTCGTGACTTCATGAATTAAATGCGACATGAAAGGACAGCTAACTTTTATAGTAGAATTGTTTGACTGTGATGAAGGTGACCTGTATTATTATTCCTGTGTACAACAGCTGTCTGCAGAAGCACACGATAATAAAGAAGGAAGCTTGTCTATTTGCAGTGCCAAGGAGCACAGCTTCACTCACTGTGGTTTTAGTTCCTTTTTCTTCAGGCAAGTGTTTGACTAAGTTTGATTTTGGATTACTTTGCATCATACTTATGCTAGAGATTTTGTTGATAAGGTGAAGCTATGTTTGGCACATGTGAAAGTCTTTGCCCAATGGGGTGTTTAAACATTTCTCTGGGGTAGCTGAGATCAACGGTAATTTGATATGGTGATATTGTCCTCTGACTATGTGGACTCTATATTGCACTGTAGAGAATATTAACTGTTCTGCCTGCATCACTCGTTATTTAAAAGCATGGGCGGCTGGAGAGGGGAATGGAAGCTGCTGAATATAGCATTTCAACGACGAGCACTATTGTAAAAGGGACAATGGTGGGAGCTGATGCAATGTTTTATTACCTGCACCCCCTCTCCCCCTACCCCCCTCGCATCCCCTTCCCAGCTCCCCCCTTGCACCATCTTTCCCCTGCACCCCCTTTCTCCCCCCCCCCCCACTTTCCCTCCACCTCCTCCCACCGGCATCCACCTACCCCTGTGTAGGGGCCCCATCAACCCCACTGCCTTGTGGGCGTCTCGGGAGAGACCAAGGCTAAGGGAGTAAACCCTAACAGAAAATCCGGAGCGGGACCCCGAAGGCAGTCATGTGTCACCTTTGGCATGTTTCCGGCAGTTCCTGCAGCCACACTGGTGCCAAACGTCGTGCTCTGCACTCCTTTGGACTCCACCAGGAAGGCCGAGAGGGGGGTTTTGACACTTGGGCAACTCACAACCCCCATACATCTGCCCAGGCATGTGCCATGGAGAGGTCACTCCATAGTCGCCTCACAGCGACCAAATCAACGCGGAAGGCAGCAGTTACGGGTTATAAGTCCAGTTCAATTGACGTAGAGATTGGGCGCCACGGGTTGCCTTTGTCGGTGGGAGAGGTCATCGCATCTCACTGGACAGCTACCGCCCGCCTCAAACCGGGCAGCCCCCGGTCAGTAAGGTTCTGTCCCGCCACAGTCCACTTGCTTCAATGGGTGCTTGGAGCTCAGGGTCATTGCCCGATAAGTGGACTGTAACACTGCACCAAACAGCACGACCAAAAAAGGAAAGAAGGTACCAGCCCTTCGTTTTGCAAGCTGGAACGTCAGAACCATGTGTCCTGGCCTGTCGGAAGACTTTACACAAATCAACGATTCTCGGAAGACCGCCATCATCAACAACGAGCTCAGTAGACTCAATGTGGACATTGCGGCACTTCAGGAGACACAGCTCCCTGCGAGCGGATCTCTAAGGGAGCAAGACTACACCTTCTTCTGGCAGGGTAGGGATCCTGAAGAACCAAGACAGCACGGCGTGGGCTTCGCCATCAGAAACTCTTTGCTCAGCATGATAGAGCCACCCTCAAATGGCTCGGATTGCATACTGTCCATCCGACTGTTCACCGCCTCTGGTCTGGTACACCTACTCAGCATCTATGCTCCAACACTCTGCTCCCCACTTGAAGCTAAAGGCCAGTTCTACGAGGAACTCCATAATATCATTAGTAGCATCCCCAACACCGAACACCTATTCCTGCTGGGGGACTTTAATGCCAGGGTTGGGGCCGACCATGACTCATGGCCCTCCTGCCTTGGGCGCTATGGTATTGGAAGGATGAATGAGAATGGACAGAGACTGCTTGAGTTGTGTACCTATCATAACCTCTACATCACCAACTCGTTCTTTCACAATAAACCCTGTCGCCAGGTTTCTTGGAGGCACCCAAGATCACGTCGTTGGCACCAGCTGGACCTCATCGTCACAAGGCGAGCCTCTTTAAACCAAGTTCAAATCACACGCAGCTTTCACAGTGCGACTGCGACACCGACCACTCCCTGGTGTGCAGCAAGGTTAGCCTCAAACCAAAGAAGCTGCATCACTCCAAGCAAAAGGGCCACCCGCGCATCAACATTAGCAGAATTTCTTATCCACAGCTGTTACAAAAATTTCTAAATTCACTGTAACAGCCCTTCAAAACACCCCCACAAGGGATGCAGGGACCAAGTGGGCCCACATTAGAGACGCCAGCTATGACACAGCAATGACCACCTATGGAAATTGTGTGAAGAGGAATGCAGACTGGTTTCAATCACACGTTGAAGAGCTGGAACCTGTCTTAGCCGCTAAGCGCATTGCACTGCTCAACTACAAGAAAGCCCCCAGCGAGTTATCATCCGTAGCACTTAAAGCAGCCAGAAGCGCTGCACAAAGAACAGCCAGGCGCTGCGCAAATGACTACCGGCAACCCCTATGCAGTCATATTCAGCTGGCCTCAGACACTGGAAATATCAGAGGAATGTATGATGGCATTAAGAGAGCTTTTGGGCCAACCATCAAGAAGATTGCCCCCCTCAAATCTAAATCAGGGGACACAATCACTGACCAACGCAAGCAAATGGACCACTGGGTGGAGCACTACCGAGAACTGTACTCCAGGGAGAATGTTGTCACTGAGACCACCCTCGATGCAGCCCAGCCTTTGCCAGTCATGGATGAGCTGGACGTACAGCCAACAAAGTCGGAACTCAGTGATGCCGTTGATTCTCTAGCCAGCGGAAAAGCCCCTGGGAAGGACGGCATTACCCCTGAAATCATCAAGAGTGCCAAGCCTGCTATACTCTCAGCACTGCACGAACTGCTTTGCCTGTGCTGTGATGAGGGAGCAGTACCACAGGACATGCGCGATGCCAATACCATCACTCTCTATAAGAACAAGGGTGACAACGGTGGTCACTCTGCTCAGCATAGTGGGGAAAGTCTTCGCTCGTGTCACTTTAAACAGGTTCCGGAAGCTGGCTGAGCGGGTCTATCCTGAGGCACAGTGTGGCTTTCGAGCAGAGAGATCGACCATTGACATGCTGTTCTCCCTTCGCCAGCTACAGGAGAAATGCCGTGAACAACAGATGCCCCTCGATGTTGCTTTCATTGATCTCACCAAAGCCTTTGACCTCGTCAGCAGAAGTGGTCTCTTCAGACTACTAGAAAAGATTGGATGCCCACCAAAGCTACTAAGTATCATCACCTCTTTCCATGACAATATGAAAGGCACAATTCAGCATAGCGGCGCCTCATCAGACCCCTTTCCAATCCTGAGCGGCGTGAAACAGGGCTGTGTTCTTGCACCTACACTGTTTGGGATCTTCTTGCTGCTCTCACATGCATTTAAGTCCTCAGAAGAAGGAATTTTCCTCCACACAAGATCAGGTGGCAGGTTGTTCAACCTTGCCCGTCTCAAAGCGAAGACCAAAGACCGGAAAGTTCTCATCAGGGAACTCCTCTTTGCTGACGATGCTGCTTTAACATCTCACACTGAAGAGTGCCTGCAGAGTCTCATCGACAGGTTTGTGGCTGCCTGCAACGAATTTGGCCTAACCATCAGCCTCAAGAAAACGAACATCATGGGACAGGACGTCAGAAATGCCCCATCCATCAATATCGGCGACCACACTCTGGAAGTGGTTCAAGAGTTCACCTACCTAGGCTCAACTATCACCAGTAACCTGTCTTTCGATGCAGAATTAAACAAACGCATGGGAAAGGCTTCCTCTGCTTTGTCCAGACTGGCCAAGAGAATGTGGGAAAATGGCGCACTGACACAGAGCACACAAATCCAAGTGTATCATGCCTGTGTCCTCAGTACCTTGCTCTACGGCAGCGAGGCCTGGACAGCGTACGTCAGCCAAGAGCGACGTCTCAATTCATTCCATCTTCGCTGCCTCCGGAGAATCCTTAGCATCAGGTGGCAGGACCGTATCTCCAACACAGAAGTCCTCGAGGCGGCCAACATCCCCAGCATATATACCCTACTAAGCCAGTGGCGCCTGAGATGGCTTGGCTATGTGAACCGCATGGAAGATGGCAGGATCCCCAAGGACACATTGTACAGTGAGCTTGTCACTGGTATCAGACCCACCGGCCGTCCATGTCTCTGCTTTAATGACGTCTGCAAACGTGACATGAAGTCCTGTGACATTGATCACAAGTCGTGGGAGTCAGTTGCCAGCGATCGCCAGAGCTGGCGGGCATTCATAAACGCTAAAGCGTGGCGACTCGAAGAGACTTAGCAGTTGGCAGGAAAAAAGACAGAAGCACAAGCAGAGAACCAACTGTGTAACCGCCCCGACAACCAGTGTTATCTGCAGCACCTGTAGAAGTGTCTGTCACTCTAGGATTGGCCTTTATAGCCACTCCAGGCGCTGCTGCACAAAGCACTGACTACTTCCAGGCACTTACCCATTGTCTCTCGAGACAAGGAGGCCAAAGAGAAGAGAGAGATGTGTTGATGTCAATATGTTATGAATGCAGGGTTGAACGACTTTTAGCAGCCTTTTGTCAACAGTTTACGATACCATATTGCTTTCCATTCTGACTGAAATTATATATAAAAGAATTTTAGATGTCAACATAGAACACATTATTTAATTAAGTTAATAACAGGCTTTCACTAGTACTTAACCAGCAGCTTTGTGATTAATTGCCAAGCTACAATACATTGCGTATTTTAGTTTAAAAGATGTAATTTTGTACTTAAATGTGATTAGTCTCTTTGCAATTACGAAGATCAACATTACAAACTTAATCTGAAAATAGCTGGGCTTTTTTTCAAACTTTTTTTAATGAGGAAATTTCCAATGCTATTGACACTGATCGGCTCCAACTATGAAATTTGTAGAGGTGGGGAACACCTGGAGCAATTGCCTTTATTTGGAATCCTTTTTTTGTCAAGTGCACAATGTGTGTGTTGGCATGTGCTCAAGTAAAATTAATTTAGCTGAATTTCACTGTAAGCTAAACCGATGGAAAATAATCGTTGCAGCAGTCAAATGGAAGGTCAGGACAGTTGCAGTGAGGTGAGTTGGCAAGGGTGGGGTGAGGGGCAGTCCGTGCTGTGAAAGTGATGCCACTCAAACCAGGACCTGACTCTAAAGAAATCTGTCTCTTATCTCCTTGGCACTCAATAAGTGGAAAACTCATTTTTAGTGGATAAATGAAATACGTTAAAAATCAGGACATGTTCTGTACATGCTGAAATAGAACCAGAAAGTGATGACAAGAAACAATAGGTTAGGGTGAACGAAAAGTCCATATTCAAAATGTTAACTTAGCTTTTTTTTTTTGATTTCTGGATGTGGGCAATGCTGACATGATGGTATTTATTGCCCATCCCTAGTTATCCTAATACAGTGGAAGTGCCCCGCTGCCTGCTGCAATCCTTCTGGTAACGCTGTTGCCGTAGTGGTTTTTAGAAAGGAATTCCAGGAAGTTAATCCAGTGACAATGAAGGAGCAACATTATACGTCCAAGTCAGAATGGTATATGATTGGAAAGCAGACTTGGAGATGATATTTCCAAGACATTGTTACTCTTTTCCTTCTTGGCTATACAACCAACAGGAGTGAAGTAACCTTGCATACGTGCATACGATAGATCATATGTACTGAAGATGCGGTGCATTAGTGTGAGAGGGTATAAATCTATAATATGCAGTTGTCTGTGGGTTATTTTGATTTGGCCACCTGGTTAATTAGTTATTTTAAAAACTTTATTGTAACTTTCGCGTACTGAGTATAACAATTTTTTTGATAAACGGCACCTGGAGTAAGGTGCAAGATCCTCTGCGACCAGGTTTGACTCTTCTGACCTCTGCCATTCAAGTAGTTTTAGGGAAGTGGTTGCTAACTACGATTTTTCAAACTTGTCACTGTAGTTTGTGGAACCTTGCTGTGTGCAAAACTGTTGCCACTTTATCCCATATAACTGCATCAGGTAATTAATTCTACGCGAGGTGCTTTTGGACATTTGAAGGACAAAAGAGTACTGAATAGATGCAAATTTTCATTATCTTTTATGGAGAGTCAGCAACAGTGCAAACTATAGGGGATTAATAGCCTTTTCTTATGACGCATTGACGCATGCAGCTAAGAATTATAAGGAAGGCACTGACTGGCCAGCTGAATGCAAAAGGCTGTACAATTACTTGAGAAATGCATTAAGCAGATGGAAGTGAAAAATGTTTGCTAACTGCAATTTTTTTTCAAACCCAATTCTGTTTATTGCATTCAGTTAATTTTGAGCTATGTATGCATCATCCACGTGGGGGTGCGTTTACTTTTTGGTATCATTTTAAATCCAGACACATACACAGATTTATGCAGTTTTTTTCCAGGGTCAAGAGGGGAAAGGATAACTAGAAGTCCTGTATTTGAAGAAGTGCTTTTTTGCAATAAATATATTAAGTTGATAGCAAAGTTTTCAGACCCTGCTATGGTGCATGAGGAGCACACAGAGGACTGGAACATGATATTTTGAAGCCCAGTTCTGTTTATTGCATTGTTAAAATTTTAGATTTGTGAGCGTCGTCCACGTGAGCCGTCTTTTAGTTTTCGGCGCCACTGAAACTTTTTTAAAACCCAGTTCCGTTTATTGCATTCAGTTAAACTTTGAGATACGAGAGTGTTTCAGGTAACTGGTTGCTGACTGCAATCTATAATAATATGCAGTCTTTGTCAGCTCTTTTTTGATTGGTCAGTGGGTTGGTTTGGTGAGTGAAGCCTGGTGCATGCAAAGGACTGGAGCGTGTGACGCATGTGCGGCTACCAACTGTTGGTAGTGGTGGGGTGGGTGCGGTGGGCGAGAAAAAGAACAGCGGAAGGTCATGGGACTTCAACAACAAAGTACCCTGGCTGGAGGGATGGGGGTGCGATAGGGGGTGTGTTTGGGGAAGAATGGCATGGGGCTGGAAATAGGATGTAATGAGGGGATGTTGGAGATGGGGATGGCAAGGGTAGAGATGGTGTCGGCCTGGTGGCAGGGGAGGACATGGAATGGGGATGGCATGGGAGAGACGGGATGGCATTGGAAGGGTGGATGAGATGATGGAATTGGTTAAGTATGCTAATTTGACTGCAGATGTTTTGCGGATCTCTGCTAGTATTGATTATAATGGTGAAAGGAACCGATCAAAATATAACTCTTCTGTCCTGGGTAATATTCTATAATTCTAAGTAAGTATTATTTGCAACTGCACCCATCCAGGTAAGTTGTAATTATTCCATTGCACTCCTGACTTGAAGTTAATAGATGTTTCAGAGGCTTTGATGGTTAGGAGGTGAACGGTGTATTTCAGTATTTTTAAGTTTATTTGTTTTCCAGTGTTTGCAGTTAGGATTTAACTATATATTGGCATTAGTATGTCAATGAAAATGCAAGTTGTTTGGAAGCTGTGATTGTCCTTTCATCATCTAAATATTAGACCTGAAATTTGGTCTGTATTAACTGGACAATAACACTGCAAACTCCGTGTGGGTCCAAAGACGTTTAGCTTTTTACTGACTTTGCTGCTATAATATGTGTAGCATTTAGTGGAATGGCATACTGTGACACTCACTGAAGAAGGGATTCCACTTTGCTTTGCAGCAAGTTCAGGCTTTAGATTCTAATTGATGCTTCTCCAGTTTAATGTTTGTGTGAAGCTGAAAGTGCTTCACCTAATGCTAGAATTGGACGAGTGCATCATTAATATAAAACACTTGCTCCCTTGCACATTTGTACCATGGTCTGGGTGCAAAATCAAGACAAGATATTTGAGAGAACCAACAAGAGGGAAAACCTACTTGACCTCATCCTCACTAATCTACATATCACAGATGCATCTGCCATTTGATAGTATTGGTAGGAGTGATCACCGCACAGTCCTTGTGGAGATGAAGTCCTGCCTTTGCACTAAGAACTCATTCCATTGTGTTGTCTGGCACTACCAGCGTTCTGAATGGGCAAGATTCAGAACGGATCTTGCAGCTCAGAACTGGGTTTCCGTGAGCTGCGGTGGGCTGTCAGCTGTAGAATTGTGTTCAACTACAATCTGTAACCTCCTGGCCTGGCATATCCCTCACTCCACCATCACGATCAAGCCAGGGATCAACCCTGGTCCAATGGAGAGTATGCCAGGAACAGCACCAGACCTGTTTAAAAATGAGATGCCAACCTAGTGAAACTGCAACACGGGATCTTTTCTTGGCATCTCTTCGCAGATGGCAATTTTGGGAAGGTTGTACTCATCGGTTTCAGGCCCGCTGGTGGCTAGTCAGACGTATCCGTGACTGGCAGATTCTCCGACAGCAGGTACAAGTGAAGATGTAATCGCTGCTGGGGGCAGTTGGATCGATCCTTTTCTGCTCTTTCATGCTGGTTCTTCACTCAGTCTCAAAGGTATCTGTAGCCCTCCTGACTTATCATCTCCAGGCATCACGATCTATGGCCTGTGCTTCCCACTGCCGATGGTCGATGTGGCACACCGAGGGACTTTAGGAAGTCCTTTTTAAATGTTTACATGGGGCCCCTCTGTTCCCTTCACCAGTGGTCAGCTCTCCATACAACATGATCTTGGGGAGGCAACTGTCTCGGACAACTTGACTCGCCCAATGCAGTTGGCTTTGCAGGAGGATGGCCTCGATGCTGGTGGTGATAGCTGTTTCCAGGACTTCAATGTTTGTGATCCGGTCCTGCCAGTGGATCTTGAGGATGCTGTGGAGGCAGCGCTGATGGAAGCGCTCTAGAATGTGTACATGACGGTGGTATAGGACCCACGACTCAGCGCCATACAGAAGGGTGGTGAGGATTACAGCTTTGTACACTTTGCATTTAATCTGTGCTGTGAGGTTGTGATTGCTCCACACTCGTTTGTAGAGTCTGTCGAATGTTCTGTTTGCTTTTGAGAACCTATTGTCCACTTCCTTGTCTATGGTGGCATCAATTGAGATGACGCTCCTCAAATAAGTAAATTGCTTGATGCCATTCTGCTCGGTTCCTTCGATGACCATGGGTCTATATTCTTCTTGGGGTGCAGGCTGATGCTGGGCTTCAGTTTTCTTTAAACTGATTTTTAGTCTGAAGAGTTGTGCCACCTTGGAAAAATATGTTTTACATTGTAGGTCTGACTGACTGGGCCAGGAGAGCACAGTCATCGGCGAAAAGAAGGTCGCGGATGAGTTTTTCTTGTGTGTTTGTGTGAGCCTGAAGACGCCTGAGGTTGAAAAGGCCTCCATCAGTCTGGAAGCATATGTAAATTCCCTCCTAATGTCTCCCGTTGCCTGCTGCAGCATCATGCTGAAAAAGATGGTGAATAAGGTTGGTGGGGCCAGAACGCCATTGGAGATTTGGAAGGGACTTGAGAGTTTGCTGTTTTGCTCGAGTTGTTGTACTGAATCTCATGAAACTGCTTCACCATGGTCAGGAACCTGTGTGGGCATCCAAATTTTACAAGGATTACACAGGACTACATGCATGCTAAATAGCAGAAGTAGCATGCAATAGACAGCTCAGTGATCCCACAACCAATGGATCAGATTAAAACTCTGCAGTCCTGCTATATCCAGTTGTGAATGGTAGTGGAAAATTAAACTAACACGAGGAGGAGGCTCCACAAACATCCCCAGCCTCCGTAATGGGGGAGCCCAGGACTTCAGTGCGAAAGACCAGGCTGAAGCATTTGCACCCATCTTTAACCAGAAGTGCTGAGTGGATGATCTATCTTGGCCTCCTCCTGAGGTTCCCAGCATCACAGATGTCAGTCCTAAACAAATCCGATTCACTTCATGTAATACCAAGAAATGGCTTAAGGTCCTGGATACAGCATATGCTCTAACAACATCCTGGCTGCAGTTCTAAAGACTTGTGCTGCAGAGCTAGACGCACCCCTAGGCAAGATGTTCCAGTACAGCTGCAACCTTGGCATCTACTCGACAATGTGGAAAATTGCTTGAGTATGTCCTGTTGACACAAAGCAGGACAAATCCAATCCGACCATTACTCCCCCATCAGTCTACTCTCAATCATCAGCAAAGTCATGAAATGTGTCATCGACTGTGCTATCAAATGGTACTTACTCAGCAATATGCTCAGTCAGGGTTCTGCCATGGCCACTCAGCTCCAGACCTTATTAACGCTTTGGTCCAGACAAATTCCTGAGGTGAAGTGAGAGTGACTGCCTTTGACATAAAGGAAGCATCTAACAGAGTATGGCATCAAGGAGCCCCAGCAAAATTGAAGTTAATGGGAATTGGGGGGGTGTAGGAAGGTTTTTGGAAGCCAGTCATCTCAATCCCAGGACATCTCTGCAGGAGTTCCTCAGGGTAGTGTCCTTGGCCCATCTATCTTCAGCTGCTTCATCAATGACCTTCCCTCCATCATTAGGTCAGAGATGGGGCGGTTCACTGATTGCACAGTGTTCAGTACTGTTCGCAATTCCTCCGATACTGAAGCAGTCTGTGTCCGCGTTCAGCAAGACCTGGACAACATTCAGGCTTGGACTGTTAAGTGACAAGTAACATTCGCGCCACACAACTACCAGGCAGTGAGAGCAGTCACTCTCTTCCCTCACATTGGGAATTTGTTTGGACCAACACATTAATCTGGTCTGGAGCTGAGTGACTCTGGCAGAATCCTAACTGAGCATTCGTGAATCTTAATCATCTCCCCTTGAAGTTCAACAGCATTACCATTGCTGACCAGAAACTTCGCTGGACCAGCCATATAAACACCATGGCTAGAAGATTGGTCAGAGCCTGGGAATTTTGCAGCGAGTAACTCACCACCTGTCTTCCCAAAGCCTGTCCACCATCTACAAGGCACAAGTCAGGAGTGTGATGGAATACTCTCCGCTTGTCTGGATGAGTGCAGCTCCAACAACACTCAAGAAGCTCAACACCATCTAGGACAAAGCAGCCTGCTTGATTGATACCCCATCCACCACCTTCATCATTCACTCCCTCCACCACTGCTGCACCACCTGGAAGGGCAAGTACAGCAGATGCATGTAATCACCACCACCTGCACGTTCCTTTTCAACTCTTCATAGTATCCTGAATTATATTGCCGTTCCTTTACTGTCGCTGTGTCACAGCACTGTAAGGGTACCTACACCACATGGACTGCAGTGGTTTAAAGAAAGTGACTCGCCATGTTCTCAAAGGCAATACAGCTGGGCAATAAATGCTGGCTTTGCCAGTGACACACTCATCCCATGAATGAAAAATTAAAAAAAAAAAAGTTGATTTGTGTGTTGAATATCATGCTACCAATAAAGCTTAGTGCTGCAACACTGCTGAAGGCAGTGTTCCTTAAAGGGGGCTTTTGTGCTTGTGCTGTAGTTGGTGATACTTGATACCAGGGTAGAATGGAAAGACCATGATGCTGCTGGTAAGAAGGCTTTTTTTTCACCACTGATATTCCAATCATGGAATGGATACAGGACAGAAGGAGGCCATTTAGCCCATCATTTCCATGCATAATTTTTTAAAATATAAATTAGTAATGGGATAGAGGAAGAGAGTGATTTCTGCTTGACTTATGTGCTAGTAACAAAATAAACCATTGACTTCAAACTGTAAGAATCTAAATACTTGGCATTCTAGTTTGATCACTTAAGATCTTGCTTTCTTGAAAGTAACTGACTTGAACATTCTTTTATTATAGATCAAAGCATGATTAGCACTGTAACCAGAGTGGAAATCCATACTTTAGCTGTGTTTGCAATGTTATGAGAAGTTTGTTTTCTTACAGCACTGTAGTTCAAGTTTCTGTCTTAAGTTCACTGCACTGTTGCTTAGAAAATACTGTGAATTCAAATGCCAAAATCAAACTTAAATGTATATTTGTGCAAATAGGTTTTGAAAACAGCCTTATATTAACTATCCTTTTATTTCCAGACTGCAGATGAAAACTGGACACCGTGCATATTGAGCGACGCTGCAAAAATCATCTACAAGGTATTTGTCACAAATTGAGAGAGCCTGTTGCAGCTATACTTGATGAATTCTGGGATTGTTCTGGATGTGTACACATAGTATTAGTGTCATGAGGCTTGTTAGGAAAGTTGCGTATTAATTATGGTATTAAAAGGAATATAGCTGCATGAATACACAGGTGACTAGCAGACAGAAAGCTAAGAGTATAGAGGGAGTTTCAGATTGGTGGGAGGTGGTCGTGATGTGCCTCAGCTGTATTGGGACATCTTGTTTCACGTTTATATAAATAATTTGGATGTAATTGCAGCAAATTATATTGAAGCTTGTTGATGAAATCAAGTTTTTGGTCATAGCAACTGTCACGAAGGATTTGGAAAATAGCAAATGACTTGGGCTGGTAGAGTGGGCAAATAGGTAGTGGATTCAGTTCAGTGTAAATCAACATGAAAAAGAATAGTGAAAGAAATGGGCAGCACAGTGGCGCAGTGGTTAGCACCACAGCCTCACAGCTCCAGCGACCCGGGTTCAATTCTGGGTACTGCCTGTGCGGAGTTTACAAGTTCTCCCTGTGACTACGTGGGTTTTCGCCGGGTGCTCTGGTTTCCTCCCACAGCCAAAGACTTGCAGGTTGTTAGGTAAATTGGCCATTATAAATTGCTCCTAGTATAGATAGGGGAATTGAGGGAAGGTGGGGATATGGTAGTGATATGGGATTAATGTAGGATTAGTATAAATGGGTGTTTGATGGTCGGCACAGACTCGGTGGGCCGAAGGGCCTGTTTCAGTGCTGTATCTCTAAATAAAAAATGCGCTTCAATGGTGAGGTTCTTACACCTGTGCGGAAGGACAGATATCAAGGGGTGCAGAGGTATAAATCTTAAAAGATGGGGGTGCAATGAGAAAAGGCATTAAAGGCAAATGGGATTCTGGGTATTATTCTTTAATATAAATGCAAGGCAGTCATTGAATTTGTATAAGAATTTGTTTTGGCCGTAGTTGGAATTTTGTTTGCAGTTCTGGGCACCCCATTGAAGGAAGCACAGAAAGGGTACAGAGAAACATCACAAAATAATTCTGGGAATGAGAGGATATAGATATGAAGAAAGGCTTTTGGCGCTGTGACTTTTCTCAAGACCGCAAAAGGTTAAGGAAGAGATGATACTGATTTCAAAATTGTGGAAGGTTTTAAGGGAGTATTAGTGGTAGATTGCTTGTTTCTACCAGTTGGTGAATTGCTGACAAGCAGAGCATGGACTCAAGATTATCACTTTTTAAACAAAAAAGGGGAAGTTGGAAGTTTTTCCACAGGACGGCTTTTACCGCGATGGCTGTTGAGTGGAAACTGTAACACAATTTTGAATGGAATTGTTTAGGTACTTGGAAAAAGTAATGAGGAAATAGTAGGAAAATCTAAGTAGATAGCACGCCAAGCAGCATCTGGAGAGAGAAACCAAGTTAAAGGGCTGACTTTTCAAATGCCAGTTGGGGCAGGAGCAGATGCATGCACGATTTGAAAATCTCGATCCTGGAGGTCTTGGTCCCGCCTCTTCGGAATGCAAAGTGATTTTGAAAGGGATATGGTGAGTTGGGGAATGAGAAACGCACACGCCTCCAGTTAACTGATTGTTGAGCTCACGGAGGAGCTTTTTGAAAGGATTGTCAGAAGCAGTTTAAAATTTTCCATAGGAGGGAACGGGGAAAATGGTGATGTCTGGAAGACGGCAGGGTGTAGATGTCGTGAACACTGGGGGGTCATGAGGACTATTGGAAGGGCTGTTTAACATATTTTAGAAGCACAGAATAAAGCTCAGCTGCTGAAACAGTTGCACAGAGTAGCCATTGCTGGAGCTGAAAGACTTGTATTTGTGAGTGGTAGGAATATGGAGAGGGACATGAGGCTGCTGGCATTACTTGGACAGTGGGGTTGGCAGGAGAAGGCTTGGTGAACAAACGAGCATCAGCTGAGGGAGTTCAGATGGGAACAGGCTACTCGGACATTGGAAAGATCAGCCAAGATGAGCTTCAGCAGAAGCAATCTTCTGTACAGGAGGAGGCCAGAGGAGCACAGCAGAGGGCGGTGGTGGTGGTGGCGGTGTGCTGCAGGGGGAAGAAGGTGCTACCCAAGACATCGGGTGCACCGCCCAAGAATCAGCTAACTACAAATGACTGAATGACAGAATGCCAGTGCCGTAGGAGGCTATGCCTCTCCAGGCAAATGGTCTTGGATATTTGTGCTCTGATCCACGGTGACCTGAGGCCTTGCAACTCCTGTCACCTCTGCAGCCATTAAAGTCACCATGGTCTTGAATTTTTATGCAACCAGGTAATTCCAGGGATCAGCTGCGGATTTTGGTGGCACCTTGCAGTCAGCAGTGCATCCTGCAGGTCTAGAATGCCATATTCCGAAGGGCAGGGACTATATCCACTTTGACACAGATGGGCCAGCACAGGCACAGAGGGCATTTGGCCTTTTTGCCATTGATGGATTCCCTCTGGTCCAGTGGGTCATCAATTGTACCTTCGTAGTCATCAAGGCTAGCCAGCCAGATTCCTGAACAGAAAAGGCTACCACTTATTGAATATCCAGCTGGTCTGTGACCACAGGAAGTGAATCTTGCAGGTCTGCCCTGTTCCCAGGCAGCTCTCATAACTGCTTTTATCCTGCAAGAATCCCAGGTGCCACATCTCTTCAAGCCCACAACCAGACTCTGGGTGGCTGCTGGGAGATGAGGGTTATCCCTGAAAGCTCCTGAAAGACATCCACTGCCCAGACACGGCGAGAGGTGCTACAACCAGAGCCACCTACTCTCACAACCTGCATTAAACAGATCATTGGCATCTTGGAAGATGCACTTCCGTTGCCTTGAGTGGTCAGGTGGTGCCCTCCAGTACAAGCCAGCCAGACTGTCTCGTATTGTGGTTGTCTACAGCAGCCTGCACAACCTGACGAGGCCTGGTGCTGGATAAAGAGGAGGATCTGGAATGCCGTTCCACCTCAGAGGAGGAAGAGATCGCTCCAGAGGTGGCCAGTGCTCAGGCATTGGAGACCCAGACCTTAGTGAATGGCAGGCTGGCGTGGCTGCAAGGGCCATGCTGATTCATCAGCATTTCACCTGATTGCCTCTGAACCCATATGACAGATGATCCCAAAACTCACCTTCCAGCGTCGAAGGCCATCATTCCACACTGATCCATATTTGATAACATGACAGTAGAGAATGAGGTTTCCACTGCTAACATTCTCCAACATCACAGATCATGGAAAGGCAGCAATCCCAGGCCCCAACAAAACTCCATCCCCCTTTTGACATGAAGCATGAAAACACACATCAGTTTGAACACACAACAATTGATAATGAAATGAAAACAGAAGGGCAAACAAATGTGGAGCACAGCATTCAGGTGACCCATTTAAGTGAAATCAATGGCACGGTGCCTTTATTTCCCTACCACTTCTCCGGGTGCTTCCCCTGTGGCAGAGGATGAGGCGGAGGCAGCCTGCTCCCTTGTCTTTGTCTCCAGCTGGAATATGTGTGGCTTCCATCCTCGTCTTTGAGGGTGCTGTGCCTGTGTCATTGCAGGGACAGTTTCCGTTACAGGGCCTTGCGACACAGCTGGTTCCTGCGTCAGAAGGGGGCAAGGGGATGAAGGGTGACACCAGTGCCCCCTGAGCGGTGGCCCCTTCATCTGTCACTTCAACTGTCTCAGCTCTTTTTTTTCCTGGTGCCATTGGATGCTGGATGAGGTCACTGGCTGGGACGCAGCTGGCATCCACCCCACGTAACAGCGCCATCAGCAACACTGAACAGTTAATGCTACAGCGAGTCTCCCTCTTTCTGTGCATATCAGCGTGCTGCTCCTGTGCCCACTCAGTGGTGCTGCATATGGCTCTCCGAGAGGTTGCCTAATCTCTCAATGGCGGAGCTCATGCGATTGATTCCCTGAATCATGACAGAGCTGTCATGGACTTCTCCATTGCCTGCCCATGGCTCCTCAAGGCCTCGGAACTGGATAAATGGGAACTTATCTGCCTCTGGGTCTCGAGGAAGATCCTCCTTGTTTGTGACACCAAGGGTCCAGTGTCTTCACCCAGCAGAGCATCGCTGTGTCTGCCCTCAGTCCTCCCGGAGGACTACCCACAGATGACTCTGCCTCTCCCTTCTCCTGCTCATGCACCCAGTGCTCTCTGTTCCACGCTACTTCAGGGCTCAACTGAGGTGAGTCTGTCTGCGTTAGTGGAAGCTACTGAGGTATGATGTGATGGTGCTGGCCGCATTGTCTTCCCCCGTCGAGGACGTCAGTGATGACTGCGCTTGTGCACTCTCATCTGCTCTGCAACAGGCCCTGTGGGAAACACAAGAAGGTGTTAATGAAAACTTGACCTACTCATCATGTGCCCCCCAGCACAATCAACTCTTCCTCCATGCTCTTCACTTCAGGATACAACTGTCGAATGACCCTGATGTTCACAGATTCTTGTCTTTCCATCGCCTACGGACTGACGCGTTGGCACCCTGACTGTCTCCAGCGTCGCCTCCTCCATTGGTGCCAGAGTGCGGAGCTGAGCTACACTACCATCTGTTTGAGTCATTTCCTGTGCGTTGTGGGCTCCCCCTGCAGGATGAGGAAAGAATGATTCATGAGCAGGCTTCCCTCCTCGTCTCTTACAACATGACCTTCAAATGAACTGCTGTGCCCCTCAGTGATGTCCCCTTCTGAATAGAGCCCCATATGTGAGGATGGCTGTCGTTTCAGTGATGCAATTGGACACTTGACCTGACAATCTTCGGGAAAGCTATGGACATTCTATGAGTTCAGCTCGTCTACAGGCTGTGTTGTATGCAGAGTTGGTGACCTGTCACCCAGGTGTCGCTTGCCATTCACCTTTCCAGACTTTATCAGGCCATTGAATCTCTTTGGATACTGCACTTAAGTCCTTCGGGTCACCGCTTGGCTGCTAACCTCCATCACCTCCATCCAGGCCGTCTTTGTGTCTCTTGGAGGGTTCCTTTTTTTTTCCAGATGCCAGGAATAAAATATGTTGATTGTCCTCAACTGCCTAGGTTAATGCCTTGAGGGAGGCATCAGAAAAGCGTGGCTCTGCCTGTAACTGCGCTGGCCCTTTTTCAGACCCTTGAGCATCCATCTCTTCAGCTAACGGCACACCCAGCCAATGCTCCCGTTTGCCTTTTCAAAGGGCCCTCGGTTTCCAAGTCCCATCTCCATGCCAGTCCTGGTGCTACACTCACCCCACTGTCCAGAGGTCAATGACCTTTGATCAGAACTGCACAGATGTTGTTTGATCTGAGTATTTCCAGCATTTTCCACTTTTATTTCAGATCCATAGCTTTTGTGTTAGTTAAGACTTTATAATAGCACAGGCAGAATGGGCCAAATGACAGTCACCTTCTGTACTATTTTTGATTCTGTAAACTCCAGTAGTTTGGATCACTGCCTTTGGGATTGGGATGGTGGAGTTGAAGAGGTACTTGCGAAGTATTCTGGACGAATAGTGCAAACTTATTTTAGACAAAAAATTTAGTTTGCTTTTGTGTCTATATATGTAAACTGAGGGTCGGTTTTTGTTTTGTGATTTCAGAGTATTGACCGTTTGAAATTGTGGTGATGTACCAGCTTAATTTGTTCTGTTGATTTTTTAAATTCAAAGCCTATTTCCTCTGGGGAATAATAGTATGTGTTTGTTCTTTAGCTTGTCCGCTTAGATTGCCTTTGTGTCTACTGGAATGTGAACAGTTCATTGTTTTGTCCAAACTCAAGGCAACAAATCTTGGTATGTATTTCTGTATCACTTTGCTGACTTGGAAGAATTGAATATTTATTATAGTTCCATGTATACGTTATTAAAGGCTTTTTGAGACACAGTCTGTGAGATTTTTGTATTTGCTCCATTTCCTTTCTTTGCTGCACACAATAATCAGCTGACATTCTTTTGAGGTGAAGGCCAGAGAAGTATTTGTTGAAAAATCTTCAATAATATTGCGGAGTGGCACAGTGGTTAGCACCGCAGCCTCACAGCTCCAGCGACCCAGGTTCAGTTCTGGGTACTGCCTATGCGGAGTTTGCAATTTCTCCCTGTGACCGCGTGGGTTTCCGCCGGATGCTCCGGTTTCCTCCCACAGCCAAAGGCTTGCAGGTTGATAGGTAAATTGGCCATTGTAAATTGCCCCTAGTGTAGTTAGGTTGTAGGAGAATTGAGGGAAGGTGGGGATGTGGTCGGGAATATGGGATTAATGGAGGATTAGTATAAATGGATGGTTGATGGTCGGCACCGACTTGATGGGCTGAAGGGCCTGTTTCAGTGCTGTATCTCTCTATCACTCTATGACACTAATATTGCTGTCTTTAAAATGGGCAGTTCCAGGCTCATAAACAACTTCTCGTAGCTCAGATGATTTAAGCAAAGTATCAGTTTGGTGGTATTTTTGTTTTCAGTACCCAGGGATCCCAGAGTTGTATCCAGTATCTCTAGATCTGGATTGTGCTTTGCACAGACCAGCTCACATCTGTAGCCCTCTCTCAAAGCTTCCTCAGAGCTGATTAGCTTTACTTACTGTAGCTGCATACTGCCCTGTTTGCTTCAGTCAACAGTAATACCCTTAGATCTTTGTTTTGTCCTAGACCAGTTAACTTATAATACCAGTGTTTATTGCCCTTCTCTAGCCACATTACCTTACTTTAATTCACGTTAACTGTGTTAGCTTTCATCGACACAACTTGCCATCTTGTGATTTCTTTGTATTTGGTTTGCATGTTCCATATCATTGGAAACCATTTGCTAGATTTGGTAGCTTTTTAAAATATAGCTGTATTTCTGTCCTCCGCTCTGAATCATTTTATATACCTTGTAAACAGCACAGATGCCTGTGATACCCTGCAAATTTGCTAATTTCAAAGGAATGAAGAAGGATCTTGCCCAGATTAATTGGTTTGTTAAAGTGGCAACTGAATTTCCAGTCCAATAATGGACAATAATTAACAACAAAATGAAGAATGTACAGGTTAAATGGCAAAGTGTAAAATGGACTTGTCACAGGCCAGGGGTCCTTGCTTAGAGGTTAGAGCATACATGAAGTTATAAAAAAAAATACAACAACTTACATTTAAATAACACCCTTTAATGTAGTAAAATACCCAGAGGTTCTTCACGGGAACATTACATCTCTGTCTTGAATGGGCAACCCCTTATTTTTGAACTGTGTCCCCTAATTCTAGTCTCTCCCACAGGAGGAAATATCCTTTCAGCATCCACCCTGTCAAGTTCCCTCAGGATCTTCGATGTTTCACTAAGATACATACTGCATGCCTGTATGTGGTGCATGATGCAACCACATAGGATATACTGCATAAAAGGAGGCCATTTGGCCCAACCCGTCCATGCTGGCATTCAGGCTCCACTCGAGCCTCCTCCTGTTTTTCCTCATCTAAATCCATCATCGTAATTTAATAAGATTATGGCTGATCTGATTATGGCTGTTAGCAATATTTTATTCCAGTGTGACATTTAAGCACAGTTGTTTACTACATGAGTGAATCTCATTTCACAAATGTTTCAGGAAAATGTATTGGCCATAAATTGTGCAGCGTTGTTAAAGTTCATCATTTTTGTCTCAGTAACTGCTTCACCATGTGTAATCATTAATCTGATAGGTGCAGTTGAAAGAAGGGATAGCTTCAAGTGCTCAAGAACCCAAAAATCATGACTACAGTAAGTGTCATCATTGCAACAGTTACTGTTAACTGATTTTATAATTCCTTTACTTGTTATAGAAGAAATTTTCTAAAACTATGGAGAGCTGTTGCAGTTGAAGCTGGGACTTGTGTTCTTTGAAAGGATTATCATTTGTTTGGTATTGCACACTTCTAGTGTACACAAAACAGTAAGTTTTTAAAAAAATTCATTATTGGGATGTGGATGCCTCTGGCAAGGCTGGCATTTATTTCCCATCCTCAATTGCTCTTAAACTGCCAAAGTTTGTTTGCTGAAGGTACTCCCATAGTGTTGTTGAGTAGGGAGTGCCATGATTTTGACCCAGTGAGGATGAAGCAAAGGCAATATGTTCAAGTCAGGATGGTGTGTGACTCAGAGGGAACTTGGAACTGGTGGTGTTCCCATGCACCTGCTGCCCTTGTCCTTCTCGGTGGCATGTTTGGGAGCTAAAGAATCCTTTCTGACTTACGAATTAGGAACACGAGTAGGCCATTCGGTCCCTTCGAGCCTGCTCCACCATTTAATAAGATTATGGCTGATCTGATTGTGGCCTGGACTCCACTTTGCCGCCTACACCCTTTGACTCCGTTGTTAGTCAAGAAATTATCTAACTCTGCCTTAAAAATATTCAATTTACCTGCCTGCACCGTGCTCTGGGGAAGAGAGTTCCAGAGACACTCAATCATCAGAGAAAATATTTCTCCTCATTTGTCTTGAATGGGCAACCCCTTATTTTTAAACTCTGTCCCCTAATTCTAGTCTCTCTCACAGGAGGAAACATCCTTTCAGCATCCACCCTGTCAAGTTCCCTCAGGATCTTCGATGTTTCACCAAGATGCATACTGTATGCCTGTATGTGGTGCACAATGCAACCACATAGGATATACGGCATAAAAGCAGGCCATTTGGCCCAACCCGTCCATGCTGGCGTTCAGGCTTCACTTGAGCCTCCTCCTGTTTTTCCTCCTCTAAATCCATCATCGTAACCCTCTTTCATTCATTCTCCCTCATGCTTGTCCAGCTTCACCTTAAATGCATCTAGACTGTTCGTTTTAATCACTCCCCCTGGTAGTGGGTTCCACATTGGGTTTCTTGTGACTCTCTTACATTGATGGTCTCCAGTTATGCTTTTCCCCACAACTGGAAACCTCTCTGTATCCACTCTATCAAAGTAGAGGTCTTGAAAATTATGAAACGTTAAGTCATCCCTCAGCCATCTTTACAAGAGTAAAGAGACCCAGCCTGTTCATCCTTTCTTGATATGTATACCCATGCTTTTCTGGTATCCTCCTTGTAAATCTTCTCCACCCTCCCCAGTGCCATATCCTTTTTCTAATATGGCGACCAGAACTGCATGCAGTAATCTGTGTGGTCTAACCAATCTTCATTACAAGTTTAGCATAACTTCCCTACTTTTCAATTCTATCCCTCCATGAACAAAGCCTGGTGCTTGGTTTGCTTTTTTTTATGACCGTACGATTTTAGTGATTTAGTATGTTTGTATTCCGAGATTCCTTTGTTCCTGTAGCCCACCTAGACTCGCACCTTCCAAATAAGTGACCTCCCTATTCTTCCTTCCAAAATGTACTACCTTACATTTATGTGTTGAACTTCATTTGCCAATTATTTGCCCATTGTGCACGTTTATTAATGTCCTCCTGTAATTTGTTGTAGTCCTCCTCAGTATTGACTAGCCCCCAATTTGTTGTCATCTACAAATTTAGAAATTACCTTTTTGATTCCAAAGTCCAAATCATTATTGTAAATTGTGAACAGCACTGATTCTTATGGGACACCACTTCCCATCTTCTGCCATTGTTCCCACTCTCTGCATTCTGTCTCGAAGCCAGCTAGCAATCCATTCTGCCATTTGACTTCTGATTCAACATTTTCTGACCCTATTCCTTGGTCTACTATGGGCCAGCTTATCAAAGGCCTTTTGCAAATACAGATAAATTACATCTACTGTACTATCATTGTCTACTCAAAAAATTCAATAAGGTTGGTCAAGCAAGAGTTTCCCCTTTGAAATCCATGCTGACTGTTCTCTATTATATTTTGCTTTTCCAGATGTTCTTCTATTCTCTCCTTTAGTAGGGGTTCTGTTATTTCTCCTACCACTGATGTTAAGCTGTTTGGTCTATAATTCCCTGGGCATGTTCTGTCCCCTTTCTTAATTATAGAAATTACGTTAGCTATCCACCAGCCCTCTGGCACTACTCTTTTTTCTAATTAATTATTACTTATGTGTAGTAATCCTGTGCCATCTTGATGTGCTGCTGACGGAGGGAGTGAATGTTTAGCCTAGTAGATCAAGTGTCAGTCAAGCGGGCAGCTTTGTTCTTTTCAATGGGATTTGTTACATCTCTGCTGTATAGGGAGCTGCTTGATTTTTGGGAACTACATAAAAGTGAGATATAGAAACAAACTGATATCAATGAGGACGTGGCAAACTCCAGCAATTACTTTACAGGGCACAATTTATTTAAGCTATTTTTGTGCCTTATAGTTTAGTGCTTAGATGAGTCCTTTTGGTCATCTGTCATATATTGTGGCTGCTTTGTGTAAAAGGGGAGGGGCTTCAGGATCAAGCATTAGAGGAGAAACAAAGTGCACACAGGACAGGGAGAGACGAAGTGAATTAGAAAAGAAAAAAAACCCAGCATTTATATGGTGTGTTTCACAACCACCGGGCAACTCTAAGCACTTTACAGCCAATAAAGTACTTTTGAAGTGTAGTCACTGCTCCAATGTAGGAATTAGAGTAAAGGCTAGTTCAGAAATAGGAGGGATCAGATGGGGAAATACATGAGAAAATAGAATGAGGTTGGAGTACATGTGTGTAAACATAAAGAGCTTGGTTAAGAAGGTTGGAGAGCTGCAGACACAAATTGCCACATGGGATTATGATATAGTGGCAATAATGGAAATCTGGCTCAAACAAGGGGAGAGTAGGGAACTTAATTTTTGTTGACTAACAAGTATTCAGGAACGATGGAAAAATAAAGGAGTGGTGACAGTATTGATTAAAGCTACTGTACAGCACTGGAAATGGGTGATGTACTTGAGGGGTTATAAAGACGATCTATGGTTAGTATTTAGGAACAATAGATAGAACCTTAAGGAACCGTATAGTTTTAAATCTATGCTATAGGTCACTAAATATTAGAAGCAGATAGAGGAGCAAACCTGCAGGCAAATTTCAAAAAGGTGCAAGAACTAGAGTGTGCTGATAATCCGGGTCTACAATTATCCTAATGCTGACTGCAAAGGCCAACAATGGTGAAGAATTCCATAAATGTGTACAAGAGAATTTTCTTCAATTTCAGCCCAATGAAGAACCAGTTTCTGGGGAACAAAATGGGTCAAGTGGAGCATGTTTTAGTGAGGGAGCATGTGGGAAGCAGTGATCATATCATTAGGTTTAACAAAGTTATGGAAAATGACAAACAATCAATTGTGAAAATACTCAACTGAAGGAGGGTTAATTTTTGTGAAATGATAGGAGATCTTGTCCAGCTGGATTGGAATCCAAGATTGGCAGTTAAAACAGTAAATGAGCAATGGGAGGCCTTTAAAGAGGAGATGGACATGAGAACATGCCCATGAGGTGGAAGGAATGAGGTGTATGTAAAGCTGGAGCTCTCTAATTACAAATCTAGAGATTTAAAGGAGGCTTATGATGAATGTCCAGTTCATAATACAGTAGTGAACGAAGCTGAATTTAAGAAGTGTAGGCAGAATGGAGAAAGGAAATGAGGGATAAAGAAAGTGTATGGTAATTAATCAGCGGGTAACATAAAAGGGCACCCAAAAGTCTTGTATTAATATATAAATGGTAAAACAGTCGTCAAAGGAAGGGTGAGGCCAAAAAGAAAATCATTCTTATGGAGGCATGGGCATGGCTGAAGTGTTAAATGAGTACTAAAGAGGAGGATGCTGCCAGTGCAGTAAAGGAGGAAGTATTTGAGAAATTGGTTAAGATGAAAAATAAATGTGATAAAGGTTGGGAGTGCAAAAAGTAGAAAAGTCACCTGGTCTAGATGGAATGCATTCTAGGTTGCTGAGGGAAGCAAGGGTGAAGATAGTGGAGACTCTGGCTGCAATTTTACAGAAGTCCTTCATTTTGGGAGCGATGCCAGAGGATTGAAGAATTGCAAATGTTACTCTTGCTCAAAGAGGGGAGGAATAAACCTCGCAACTACAGACCAGTCAGCCTACTGTCAGTGGTGGACTAACTTTGAGGCAGTAATCTGAGAATGGTTACTTGGCAAAATATAGGTCGATAAATAATGACCGGCCTGGATTTGTTGGAGGTAAATTATGTTTGAGCTCTTCGATGAAGTAATGGGGAGGGTTGATGAGGGTAGAGCAGTTGATGATGCATATATGGACTTTCGAAAGGCATTTAATGAAGTACCACATAATAGACTTATCAGCAAAATTGAAGCCCATGGGATTATAGGAGCAGTGGCAGCAGGGATAGAATGTTGTCTGAGACAGGAAAGCAGACAATAGTGCTGAACAATTTGTTTTTCACACTGGAGGGAAATAGACAATGGGGTTGCAGAAGCAAAATACCACTGATACTTGAAATCTCAAGTAAAAATAGAAAATGCTGGCAATACTCAGCAGGTCTGGCAGCATCTGTGGAGAGAGAAGCAGTTAACATTTCAGATAGATGACCTTTTATCAGAACTGGGACGAGTTAGAGATGTAACAGGTTTTAAGCAAGAGAAAGGAGGGAGGGTGGGAAATAGAACAAAAGGGAAGATTTTTGATACGGTGAAAGGCAGGAGAGAGTAAATGGCAAGAGATGTGATGATGTAAGGCAAAAGGAGATGATAATGGGACAAGTAAAGAAACAAAAGAGGTGTCCAGAGGAGTTGTAAATGGCAGAATCATCAACAGTTGCCATCTCAAAGCAGAAAAGAGAAGAAATAAAGCCAACCAAGAAAAAGGAAGCAAAATAATGAGAGCAGAGGTTATGATCTAAAATTTTGAACTCAATGTTGCGTGTGGAAGGCTGTCAAGTGCGAATCAAGAGATGGAGTGCTGTACTTCAGCTTATGTGAGCTTCATTGGAACACTGCAGGAGGCTGAGGACAAAAAGAGTGGGAGCAAGGTGGAGAATTAAAATGACAGGCAACTGGAAGCTCCAGGTCACACTTGCAGACTGAATGGAGGTGTTCCGCAAAGCGGCCACCCAGTCTGTAGAGAAGACCACACCGTGAGCAGTGAATACAGTATACTAAATTGAAAGAAGTGCAAGTAAATAGCTGTTTCACTTGGAAAGGGGTATTTGGGGTTTTGGAAGGTCAGAAGGGAGGAGGTACAAATCCAGGTGTTGTATTTCCTGCACATGAATGGAAAGGTGCCATGGGAAAGGGAGAGATTGTTGGGGGTGATTGAGGAGTGGACCAGGGTGTTGCAGAGGGAGCGGTTCCTTTAGGATGCTGAAAGGGGAGGGGCAGATGTGTTTGGCATCATGCTGGAGGTGGCAGAAATGGTAGATGATGATTCATTGAATATGGAGGCTGGTGGGGTGGAAGGGGAGAACACGGAGAACCCTGCCATGGTTCTGAGAGGGAGAGGAAGGGGTGAGAGCAGAAGTGCATGAAATAGAATGGAAATTGAGGGCCTTATCACCCATGGTGGGGGGAAGGATAGTCCTCGGTTGAGGAAAAAGGAAGACCTATTGAAAGGTTGTATCATCGGAACAGATGTAACAGAGAAACTGGGAGAATGGAATAGCGTTCTTAGAGGAAGCAGGGTATGAGGAGTATAATCTCGAGGTAGCTGTGGGAGTCAGTGGGCTTATAGTGAATATTGGTTGATAGGCTATCCCTATGGATAATCCCTATGGAGATGGATAAGTCAAGGAATGGAAGGGAAAAATCTGAGATGGATCATGTGAAGGGGAGAGAGGGGTGGAATTTGGAAGCAAAGTTGATGAAACTTTCCAGCTCAGGGCGAGAGCAAGAACCGGTACTGATCGTCATCAATGTACTGGAAAAAGAGGTGAGGGAGGGGTCCTGAGTAGGACTGGAACAAAGAATGTTTCACATAATCCAGCAAAAAGGCAGCCACAGCTATGACCATTCGAGTATCCATCGCAACACCTTTTTATTTTGAAGAAGTGAGTGGATTACCAGGAGAAATTGTTCAATGTGAGAACGTGTTCAGCCAGATGGGGAAGGGTGGTAATGAATAGGGCTGTTTGGGCCTCCAAACAAGGAAGAAGCAGCGAGCACTGAAACCATCTTGGTGAGGATAGAAGTGTCGAGAGATTGAAGTCTATGGTGAAAAGGAGATGGTTAAGGCCTGGTAGCTGTTAAAGCAACAGAGGGCATTGGAAGAGTCATGGATGTAGGTGGGAAGAGACTGGACAAGGGAGGAAAAATGGAGTTGAGATCAGGAAAAATCGGTTCTGTGGGGCAGGTATAGCCTGAAACCACGGGTCTACCCCCAGGGTAGTTCCGTTTGTGGATTTTGGACGGACGTAGAACCAGGCTGTTCAGGGTTGAGGGACTGAGAGATTGGAGGCCATGCAAGGAATATCAGTCAAGGAGGGGATGACGGGAAGTGTCTTAGAAATGTCGGCTTGCTTGTCGGTGGTGGGATTGTGGCCCGGGGGCAGATAACAGGTAGTGTCAGAGTTTGCTTTTGTCCTCTGCTAGGTAGGGGTCAGTACACCAAACAAAAACAGCATCACCCTTGTCAGCAGGTTTGATGACTGTTGGGTTGGGCCTGAGGAAATGGGGTGCTGCAAGTTCAGAGGGAGATGGTGCGGGAGGGGAACAACGAAATTGAGACGGCTGATGTCATGCTGGCAGTTCTCAATAAAAAAAAAATATGGAGAGGGTAGGAGGCCAGAAAGAGTAGTCCAGGTGGAGGGAGAATCCTGAAGACAGGTGAAAGGGTCCACTGTGCGGGGGTGGTGGGGGGACTGTTGGCCAAAGAAGTACATGCGGAGGTGAAGGTGACTGAAGAGGAGCTCAGTGTTGTGCCGAGGTTGAAACTTATTGGGGTGGAGGCGGAAGGGGGTGAAGCTGAGACCTTTACTAAAGATAGATCATGCAGGGTCAGAGAGGGGAAGGTCAGCGGGTATCGTGAACACACGGCAAGAAGTGAATTTGGAAGAAGGGATGGGGTCAGATGAAAGTAAAGGGGAAGCAGGATCCAGTGGGGCATTGGTACTCATATATGTTGGAGCTTATGATTCTTCTTACCTGAAAGGAAGAAAAAAAGAACTTGTTGAAAGCACAGGATGAGACAAAGATTGAAATAAATTGCGGTCCAGGAAACCTTTTGAGATAGAATGTCAGTGAGACTAGAGAGAGAGAAGTCAAGAGCATACATGTGCCGGCACATGGCATTGGGCGTGGATTTCAGGATGCGGCGAGAACAGTGGTTCGAGGAACACTTGAATGTCTTGGAGATATCTATAACTGTGGGTGGATCCAAAACATGAAGGGTGGAATTTCAGTTGGAATCCATGCGGAAAATGTCAGAGAAGGAGATGTGGCTGTGAAAGTGAGTTTTGGTCGCTGCCTGATCAAACAATGATGTTCCCAGGGAATCAGTATTGGGACCAGAACATTTTGAGCTGTAGATTAATAATCTGAACTTGTGTATGTAGGGCATAGTTTCAAAGTAAACAGTGAGGAGAATAGTAACAGACTTCAGGAGGACATGCATATTGATGAAATGTGGGTCACCTGGCTGATGAAATTTAATGCAGAGGAATATGAAGTGATGCATTTTTGTAGGAGGAATTAGGAGAGTCAATATAAACTAAATGGTACAGTCTTACAGGGGTTGCAAGAACCCAGACAGCTGGGAGTGTATGTACAGATATCTTTGAAGGTGGCAGGACAAGTTGAGAGCATTTTTTTTTTAAAGAAAGCACATTGGATCCATGTCTTTATAAATGGATGAACAGAGTACAAAAGCAAAAGCGTTATGCTAAACTTTTATGCATCGCTGGTTTGGCCCCAACGAGAGTATTGTGTTCAGTTCCGGGCACCACACTTTCGGAAGGATGTCAAGGCCCGAGAGAGAGTGCAGAGGAGATTTAAGGGCTGAGAGATATTAGTTAATGTGCAGAGACTAGAGAAGCTGGCATTGTTCTCCTTAAATGAAAGAAGATTATAGGGTGATTTAGTAGAGGTGTTCAAAATCATGAATGGTTTTGGGAGAGTAGATAGGGAAAAACTGTTTCCAGTGGCAGAAACGCAGAGGACGCAGACTTAAAGTGGTTGGCACAAGAGCTAGAGATGCGGACAATTTTTTAATGCAGCCTGTTACAATGATCTGGAATGCACTGCCTTGAAAGGTGGTGGAAGTAAATTCAATAATAACTTAACAGGGAATTAAATGAGTATTTGAATGGGAGAAATTTGCACGGCTATGAGAAAGAGCAGGGAGTGGGACTAATTGGTAGCTCTTTCAAAGCAGAGGCACAATAGGCTGAATAGCCTCTTTCTGTGCTGTATCATTCTTGGATTCCAGGAAAGACTTGTATAAGTTTTATGTGCAGAACTGTTTGACTATTATTGGTAAAGAAGTATGACCAGAATTCAGGCTTAAGCTTTAAGTTCATTGGTATAGGTTGAAGACATTTACAACAGGAGTATCTGAGTGGCTCATTTGAAGTTAACACTGTAAGTGACTGTCTATCAAGATTTTTCCATGCATCTGGAAGGATAGTCTACTCCCTCAAATACCCTTTCTTCTCTTTTGAAACTTGCGTATTCATGATGTGGTATTTTCAGATCCAATGCAGGACACAAGAACAGAAAGAATCTAAGACCAGTCTAAACATTTGCTTTATACTTAGTCATTGTTTTGACCTGATTTGCCAGTCGAGAAATATATTCAATGAACCACAAATAACATGTTACATTATTGCATGATGTGTATTTAAATTTCCCCTTTAATTTCAAAACAAAGCTGCTTCAGTACAACAGTACTGAAAAAATGTAATCTTGTATCCTGTAAATAAATTTGAGATGATTGAACATGCCCAAATCAGACTTCTGAAATTAAAAGCTGTAGCTTCTAATGGAGAAACTGGGTTATATTTCAAAAGTAGCTTCATGCTACCTGGATGCATTGTTTTAAGTAGTAATTCTGATTGTTGTGTTGTACGTTGAAGTTTTTAGGCCAATATCGGCATCTGCGAAACTTTGCATCAATCCTTACGCTGAAACTGAATTGAATTCGCCCAAAATAAATCTGGACATGGAAGTGCAGAGCATTGACATAGAAATGACTAAACCTCAGGTAAGATTATATTCCTCAGCTTTGCTGTTAGAAGATGATAACTAGGTACTGTAATCATATGATTTTGAAAAGAAAATAGCAGCTGGTGCTGAAAAACTGGTGAGAAATTGAGAGATTGGGTAGAGAATAGTTTTACTTTTCCCAAGGAGTTATTTTGTGGATATTTTTCTGAACAAATCAACCAGGCTGAGGGACTGTGATTGCAACTGTTAATAACAGTACTATGATTACATTATATGACCTGATGAGATGAGAAATGCTGCCAGGTCCATATGTGCTTGTCTTCATCCTTCTTCGCTGATTTCATCCCCATGTACCAGACCACGCCCCCTGCCGACGGCCTCCGGCCTCCTGTGGGAAGCAAAAAACCCAGCCTTCCAGAGATTGTCAAAAATCACTCCTGGGCATTTGGCCAAGTTCCAGAAGTGCTTAAACCTGTTTTTCTGTATAATTTGCTCTGGCTTGCCTGCTGCTGTGATCATTCTGTTTTGCACAAACACATCTAATCCTATCATGAAGGACTATAGAGAATCAGGCTTCATTGCCTCTTCTGAAATTCTGTTCCTAAAGTTTTCAACTCTTGGGAAAAGTAAAACATCTAGACATTTAAACTCACTGTTTTCTTTATTTACTACAATAATGTTTTCTTTAAAATTGTTGTAGTAAATATTTATATAGTGCCTTTAACGTAATAAAATACGCCAGGGCACATCACAAGAGCATTATAAAGCAAAACTTGATGCCGAACAACAGAAGGAGGGCAGGTGGCCAAAAACTTGGTCAGGGATAGGTTTTAAGGAGTGCCTTAAAGGAGGAAAGAAAAGAAAATGGGAACAATTGGGTAGCTCTTTCAGCAGGGCTGGTATAGGTATGATGGGTCGAACAGCCTCCATTTATGCTGTAGGATTCTACTGTCTCCGTTTGCCAACTTCCACCAATTGTGGGGAAATGTTAGGTACGACATTGAGGCAAGATTATGATTGAAAACTTGTTTTGAGAGGTTCGGAACACTGACAATGAGCCTGTGACGTCATTCTAATCTGTTAGGATTAAGATGTTCCATTGCTTTGGTAAAGTTTAGGATGCAGGAGCAAGAATTGAACAAATTTCCACTTAGCTTAGGACAACAGGGAAACGGTGGCATAGTGGCAATATCACTGGACTAGTAATCTAGAGGCCCAGGCTAATGCCTTGGGGACCTGCTTTCAAATCTCACCACGGCAGCTGCGTTTAAATTTAAATTTTATCAATTAATAAAAAAAATTAATTGAAAGCTAGTCTCAGTGATAGTTTCATGACACCATCATCAGTTGTCATAAAAACCCACAACAATGTGATTCTGAACTGTCCTCTGAAATGGCCTCACAAGCCACTCTGTTCCAGGGAAATTGGGGGTAGGCAACATCCCGCAAATTCCTTCCTAACAGCAATGTGGGTGTACCTACAACCCAAGGACTGCAGCGGTTCAAGAAGGCAGCTCACCACCACCTTCTCGGGCAGTTAGGGATGGGCAATAAATGCTGGCCTTGCCAGCGACGCCCAGGGGGAGGCGATGGCATAATGGTATTGTCACTGGACTAGTAACCCAGAGACCCAGGGTATTGCTCTGGGAACATGGGTTTGAATTCCACCACAGAATTTGAATACAATTAATAAATCTGGAGTTAAAAACTAGTCTAATGATGGCCATGAAACCATTGTTGATTGCTGTAAAAACCTGTCTGGTTCACTAATGTCCTTCAGGGAAGGAAATCTGCTGACCTTACCTGGTCTGGCCTACATGTGACTCCAGACCACAGCAATGCGGTTGACTCTTACATGCCCTCTGAAATGGACTAGCAAGCCACTCAGTTGTATCGAACCGCTACGAAGTCAATAAACACCACCTGCCATCGACCTAGGCACCGGAAAACGACAACGGCAGACCCAGCCCTGATGACCCTGCGAAGTCCTCCTTATTAACATCTGGGGGCTTGTGCCAAAGTTCGGAGAGCAGTCCCACGGACTAGTCAAACAGCCTGACATAGTCATACTCATACGGAATCATACCTTATGGACAATCTCCCAGTCACTGCCATCACCATCCCTGGGTATGTCCTGTCCCACTGGCAGGATAGACTCAGCAGAGGCGGTGGCACAGTGGTATACAGTCAGAAGGGAGTTGCCCTGGGAGTCCTCAACATTGACTGCCGACCCCATGAAGTCTCATGGCATCAGATCAAACCTGGGCAAGGAAACCTCCTGCTGATTACCACCTACCACCCTCCTTCAGCTGATGAGTCAGTACTCCTCCATGTTGAACACCACTTGGAGGAAGCACTGAGGGTGGCAAGGGCGCAGAATATACTCTGGGTGGGGGGACTTCAATGTCAATCACCAAGAGTGGTTCGGTAGCACCACTACTGACCGAGCTGGCCGAGTCCTAAAAGACATCTAGACTGGGTGTGCGGCAGGTGGTGATGGAACCAACAAGAGGGAAAACATACTTGACCTCATCCTCACCAAATTGTCTGCCGCAGATGCATCTGTCTGTGATAGTATTGGTAGGAGCGACCACTGCACAGTCCTTGTGGAGATGAAGTCCCGCCTTCACATTGAGGATACCCTCCATCGTGTTCTGTGCTGCCACCACTGTGCAAAATGGGATAGGTTTCAAACAGATCCAGCACTGCAAAACTGGGCATCCATGAGGCGCTGTGGACCATCAGCAGCAGCAGCAGCAGAATTGCACGCAACCACAATCCGCAACCTCATGTCCGGCATATCCCCCACTCTACCATTACCATCAAGCCAGGAGACCAACCCTAGTTCAATGAAGAGTGCAGGAGGGCATGTCAGGAGCAGCACCAGGCATACCTCAAAATGAGTTGTCAACCCGATGAAGCTACAAGCCAGGACTACCTGCGTGCCAAACTGCATAAGTAGCATGTGATAGAGCTAAGCGATCCCATAAGCAATGGATCAGATATAAGCTCTGCAGTCCTGCCACGCCCAGCTGTGAATGGTGATGGACAATTAAACAACTAACTGGAGGAGGTGGCTCCACAAATAACCCCATCCTCAACGATGGAGGAGCCCAGAACATCACTGCAAAAGGTAAGGTTGAAGCATTTGCAACAATCTTCAGCCAGAAGTGCCGAGTGGATGACCCAGCTCGGCTGCCTCCTGAAGTCCGCAGAATCACAGATGCCAGACTTCAGCCAATTCGATTCATTCCGCGTGATATTAAGAAACGACTGAAGGCACTGGGTACTGCAAAGGCTATGGGCCCTGACAGTATTTCGGCAATAGTGCTGAAGACCTGTGCTCCAGAACTTTCCGCGCCCCTAGCCAAGCTGTTCCAGTACAGCTACAACACTGGCATTTACCCGGTAATGTGGAAAATTGCCCAGGTATGTCCTGTACAAAAAAAGCAGGACAAGTCCAACCTGGCCATCTACCACCCCATCAGTCAACTCTCCATCATCAGTAAAGTGATGGAAGGTGTCATCGACAGTGCTGTCAAGCAGCACTTGCTTAGCCATAACCTGCTTAGTGACACTCAGTTTGGGTTCCGCCAGGGCCACTCAGCTCCTGACTTCATTGCAGCCTTGGCTCAGACATGGACAGAAGAGCTGAACTCGAGATGAGGTGAGAGTGACTGCCCTTGACATCAAGGCAGCATTTGATCAAGTACGGCATCAAGGAGCTTTAGCAAAACTGAAGTCAATGGGAATCGGGGGGAAAACTCTATGCTGGTTGGAGTTATACCGAGCACAAAGGAAGATGATTGTGGTTGTTGGAGGTCAATCATCTCAGCTCCAGGAGTTCCTCAGGGTAGTGTCCTAGGCCCAACCATCTTCAGCTGCTTCAACAATGACTTTCCTTCAATCATAAGGTCAGAAGTGGGGACGTTCGCTTATGATTGCACAATGTTCAGCACCATTCGTGACTACTCCAATACTGAAGCAGTCCATGTCGAAATGCAGCAAGACCTGCAGGGCGGCGCAGTGGTTAGCACCGCAGCCTCACAGCTCCAGCGACCCGGGTTCTGGGTACTGCCTGTGTGGAGTTTGCAAGTTCTCCCTGTGACCGTGTGGGTTTCCTCCCACAGCCAAAGACTTGCAGGTCGATAAGTAAATTGGCCTTTGTAAATTTCCCCTAGTATGGGGATGTGGTAGGGAATATGGGATTAATGTAGGATTAGTATAAATATGTGGTTGTTGGTCGGCACAGACTCGGTGGGCCGAAGGGCCTGTTTCAGTGCTGTATCTCTCTGACTATGACCTGGACGATATCCAGGTTTCGGCTGATAAATGGCAAGTAACAAGTGCCAGGCAATAACCTTATATATAGATTAGATTAGAGATACAGCACTGAAACAGGCCCTTCGGCCCACCGAGAGAGAGATTCTAACCATCTCCTCTTGACATTCAATGGCATTATGATCATTGAATCCCCCACTATCAACATTCTGGGGGTTACCATTGACCAGAAACTGAACTGGAGTAGCCATATAAATACCGTGGCTACAAGAGCAGGTCAGAGGCTAGGAATGCTGTGGTGAGTAACTCACCTCCTGACTCCCCAAAGCCTGTCCACTATCTACAAGGCACAAGTCAGGAGTGTGTTGGAATATTCTCCACTTGCCTGGATGGGTGCAGCTCCAACAACACTCAAGAAGCTCAACAACATCCAGGACAAAGCAGCTCATTTGATTGGCACCCCATCTACAAACATTCACTCCCTCCACCACCGATGCACAGTGGCAGCAGTGTGTACCATCTACAAGATGCACTGCAGCAACGCACCAAGGCTCCTTAGACAGCACCTTCCAAACCCGCGACCTCTACCAACTAGAAGGACAAGGGCAGGAGATGCATGGTATGACCACCACCTGCAAGTTCCCCTCCAAGCCACAAACCATCCTGACTTGGAACTATTTCGCTGTTCCTTCACTGTCACTGGGTCAAAATCCTGGAACTCCCTTCCTCACAGCACTGTTGGTGTACCTACCCCACATGGACTGCAGCGGTTCAAGAAGGCAGCTCACCACCATCTTCTCAAGTCAATTAAGGATGGGCAATAAATGCTGGCCCAGCCAGCGACGCCCACATCCCATGAGTGAAAAAAAAATTACTTAATAGTCTTGCTTCTCTGTGGCCATCGTTATGGCTTTATTTGTTGTAAGGCCACTGGATAAACATGGACTTAGACTCCAAGGGATTGTTAGAGTGAGATTATATGTGGTATGAGCATTGGTGGTTGCCATTATACTGTACTGAAGCAGGATCAGATGTTCATTATTAGTTTTAAAAAAAATCCTGCACACTTAGCTTACTGGAATTCAGGAAGCTAACAAGATAGCCAGTTGTACCACCCAACAGGCTTTTAAACTGTTAATCTGGATCTATTTCTGAATATTGTATTGTACGTTAACATGCAGCTTTCAAGCATTCCTTTTCTTGGTTCACACTCCATAAGTGTGTGTCAATGGATACAGAAAATGCCAAATAAAACTACTTGGAGCATAAGATTTGTCGAGCAGCATTAAAGTTTTAAAAAAAAAAAAGCCAGGCGTATCAGTTGATGTGACCAGTTTGCCATCTTCTCTAAAAACAAACAACATATATGGGGATAATAGCAAATTACTGCAGATGCTGGAAATCTGAAATAAAAACTAGAAATGCTGGAAATACTCGGCAGGTCTGGCAGCATCTGTGGAGAGAGAAGCAAAGTTAATGTTTCAGGTCTATGACCTGTTCTGATGCAAGGTCACAGACCTGAAACGTTAACTTTGCTTCTCTCTTAACATGTGTGGGAATTTGCCTTTTTAATAGGAGTATAACAGAAAGGATCAAAACTATTCCATCAGGCTCGCACCGAAACTTGAGAGACAAAAACACTGTATTGTCACGGTATAGTTGACATGGCTGGCGCATTAGGCATGGCTGTTATTGAATGAATGAGCCCTCAGTTCAAACCAGTGCATTAGGGTTATGGGCATGTGACTATTCATTGTAAGCTAAATCTTTGTCAGTCCTTAATTTTTCTTTTGCCTTCAGAACTTATTACTGATGTGGCTGTTCTCTTCAGTGTCACAGATTGTGGATGAGTCAGTCAACTAGTTATTGTTCTGATTGGGTTCAATGAAGTGGGGTGGGAGGAGGCTAGTAAGGGGCATCAACACGAGCATAGATCTGTTGGGTCAAACCACCTGACCTGTGTTGTAATTTGAAAGTAGTGGAAAATCAGTGACATTTATTTGGTAGTTATTTCTGATCTCCGTTAAATTGTATTTTTTCTGATGACAAATAAATTGATAACTTCTAGTTTCTGCTTTTCAAGGCAGGATCTTCCAGGCAACTAACTTTTAAAGGGCAATTTGAATGTCGATTTGTTGCAGTTGTCTTGATTAAAATGTTACGATATAAGCTTACATTACTGATCAGCAGTGAATTGCAGATGACTCTGGACTGACAATTGTTTGTGCTTCCAGTATCTTAGTATTATAGATCTGTTGGAATCTGTGGACTACATGGTGAGAAATATCCCTTACAGAAGATATAAGCCTGATGTGCCACTTCACAATAATGCCAGTAAATGGTAAGTTATTTAAATTGGCACTGTTTGCCTGTGTGTTTTTCTCCATGCAGCTTTCAGTCTCTGCTCTTGCTAATGTATGTATGACCCCTGTCCAGAGACTCATAATTCACTGTTGTACTCTACCCGAGACTTGATGGCCCTAACACAGATTGAACCTGTGACTTTCCCTTCAAGATGGATTGACCACAGCCAGTGGGGCATTTACATTGCTGAGTCATTGGCCAAACTTACATGTAAAAAAAAAAATACATCTATCAAGTACAGCTGTAACCTTCGTGTTTGCTTTTCATGCAAAAAATTAAGAAAGCTTTCATTTCTGTAGCACCTTTCACAACCTCAAGATGTCCCAAAGCACTTCACAGCCAGAGAGGTACTTTTTAAAGTGTTGTCACTGTTGTAATGTAGGAAACTTGGCAGTAAACTCCCACAAATAGCAATGTGATAAGGACCAAAATCTGTTTTTAGTGATGTTGAGGAATAAGTATGGGTTAGGATACTGGGGGAGCTTCCTGCCCTTCATTGAAATGATGGTATGGGGCCTTTCACATCTGCCTGAGCGGGCAGATGGGGCCTCAGTTATACTGTTTCATCTGAAAGACGGCACCTCTGACAGTACAGCACTCCCTCAATAATGCGCTGGAGTGCCAACATGGATTATGTGCTCATCTCTGTAGTGGGCCTTGAACCAATGACCTTCTGACTCAAGTGAGAGTGCTACCCATTGAGCCATGGTTAACACTAGGGCAGCAGTACTGCAGAAAGGATCGTGTGTGCTTTATCGTGTTTTTAGAACGGGTGAATTTTTTTGCTATCATTATTTCATTCAATTTTATCTTTTGACAGCAAGTAATTAAGTTGACTCATTGCAGATAAAATTAGACCTCTAATTTTTGGGATATTTTTGGTTTGTCACTACGCGGGAAAAAGAACTGGGAAACATCGTGTTTGCCACCCTGTCACATTGTCTGTGTTGCTAAGCGGAGTAATGTGCATGTCAGCTTACTCTCTTTTTCCCCCCCTCCCACTTACCCAAAACAACTAAAGAAATGCTCGTCATCTCCTATCTTAGGAAATTGCCACCCCTGCATGTCACTTAGGTGTCATTTCCATTGCCAAATCATGACCTTCGTGTGATTTATTTTTACCAGGGTAATTTTTTTCTTCTTGCCATGAAGTAATAACTTTCTTTGTCTTAGGTGGCAATATGCCATCTCAGGAATTCTGGAAGTTCATGTCCGGCGAACATATCGCATGTGGTCCTGGGACAAAATCAAAAGCCACAGAGAAAATCTGAAGGCTTACAAAGTGGCTTATAAGAGCAAACTAACACAGACTAAACTTTCTGAAGAATTGCTAAAACAACTTCAGGTAATGCTCATTTTTGAAAGCTATTTGAGGCAATAAAACTCCAAAATATGAAATTTTTGATTTGTGACTGCAGTGTATGTTTTGTAATCTGAAAAACATGCCTCTGAATCATTAACTAGTTTGAAAGAGGTATGTTTTTAGTGACTGACTTCAGTACTGTATTGGATTGTTGTATAATTTAACAAGATGATAAGCACAGTTAGGATAGAACAGTGCAATTTACTGCTGCTAGTACATTTTCTCATTGCAATATTTAAAGTTCTAGTTATTAGTTAAAGTGAACTGCGTGTAGGCAGCATGGTTTCCTGCAGATCTAGGAACATCCCGGTCATTGCAAATTCATGGTTCCGTTGCTTCCAGTGAAACCATTCGAGCTGCAGGAGGGGACACTGACATATTGGGGTCTCCACGGGAGGTAAAGATTTAAGATTTCGAAAAGGCAGACAGTATTTTCATTTAAAAAAAAATCAATATAAAATGTCTCCTTTGGACTGGTCTCAGTTCAATTTTGTAGCTTGATAGCTTCATGAAATTCTAAATTATTCAAAGTTGGTCAGATTTAGCAGTTCTGAAGTGTCGTACACAGCAAAATATAAAGTGGAATTGTGATTTCTATTGAAGTACAAAAATGAACTGCCTTTTTAAAAGAAACTTAGGTTGAGCTCTTCAGCTTTTGCCACAGTTCTGCTATCTTGGCCTACTTTTCAGTGTTAGCTGATTTTTTTTTTTTTGTTTTTTGTATCCTTCTCAGATCCTGGAGAAATCACTGGATATTTTCAACATCACATTAGCAAGACAACAGGCACATGTTGAGGTAACTTGGAACATAGCCTTTTGTGTAATTATTCTGCAGTTTAATGTGCTACTCATGACTTCTTTCTTTCTTGTTCTCAGGTGATTAGATCAGGGCATAAGATGCTGGGGAAGAAGGGAACAGCGAAGCAGAGTGGAGGCTGGTTCAGTGGACTGTGGGGAAGAAAAGAATCCAAGAAGAAGGGTGAAGAGGAAGATAAATCAGTACCAGAAAGTTAGTAACTCATTTTTTGTGAAGTTTTGCAGAAACAAAATACTGCAGATACTGTAAATCTGAAATAGTAGGTGCTGAAAGTACTCAGCATGTCTTGCATCATCTGTGGAGAGAGCAACACAGTTGATGTTTCAGGTCGGAACCCTGATGAAAGTTCATTGGTTTGAAAAATTATCTCTGTTCCTGTATCATGAAGTTCTGTTTGGAATGCTTTTTCTTTGTCTTTACTATGAAGTTAATGAAGCACTCTAATGAAGCCAGATGACCCAATCTTTAATGACCTTTCAAACAGCCGCTATAAACCAAGCAACTATTCAGTCTTTAACTGCTGCAGTGCAAGAAAATGTACTTTTTACCATTCTTAAATAGTAATGTCATAGTACAAGTTCCACTGGCAAATAGTGATCATAGTAAAATTGAATTCCACATTATTTGAAAAGGACATTAGCCAATCACAAATAAGAATCATGAACCTAAAGCAGTTACATAGGTATGAAGGGAGAGCTGCCTAAGGTTGATTGGTTAAATAGACTAAAAGGTACGGTGATAAATCAATAGTGGGAAGCATTTTAAAGAAATAATTCAAAATGTATTTTTGTTGTTTTCTGGATGTCCTGAAGATCTATTTTGATTTATATTCCAACTAATGTTCCTCCAACTCTTGTGTCTTGTGCATTGCCAATTCCTTCACTCCATCATTGCCAGTCTTGACGCCACCCATCTAGAGCCTCACCTCTGGAATTATCTGGGGGAAAGCCAACTTCAAGGGGGTAAGAATGCATCTGGGATGAATAAATTGGAGCCAGAGGTTGGCAGGGAAAATGGGAACTAAACAGTGGGCTACCTTCAAAGAAAAGGTATTTTGAGCACAGTCAAGGTATATTCCTTCAAAAGGGAAAGATAGGGTAAACAAAACCAGAGCTCCTTAGATGATAGAAGAGATAGAAATTAAGATGAAGAAGAAAAAGTGTCCTTATGACAGATGTCCGGTAGAAAATACTGTTGAGGACCATGTTGAATATAGAAGGTTCAGAGGGGAAGTTTTAAAACAAATAAGAGAAGCAAAGAGAGTATGAAAAGAGACTGACAGCTAACATAAAAGGGACTCCCAAAGTTTTCTATACACATATATAAATAGTAAAAAGGTGGTGAAAGGATGAGTGGGACTGGTTAGGGACCAAAAACAGGATTTGTGCATGGAGGCAGAGGGCATAGCTGAGGTATGAAATGAATACTTTTCATCTGTCTGTACCTGAGAAAGAAGATGCAACCCAGACAATATTGAAAGAGGAAGTAATTCACACACTGGAAAGGTGTAAAATTGATTGGATAGGCTGTCGTACTTAAAGTTGATGAGGCACCAGGACTAAATGAGTTGCATCCAAGGTTACTGAGGGAAGTGAGAGTGGAAATTGCTGAGGCACTGGTCATAAATTTTCTGTCTTCCTTAGTTGCAGTGGTACCAGAGGACTGGAGAATTGCAAACGTTACACCTTTGTTCAAAGAAGGGTGTAAACATAAGCCCAGCAACTACAGGCCAGTCAGTTTCACTTCTGTGGTGGAGAAACTTATAGAAAGAATAATTCTGGGCAAAATTAATAGTCACATGGACAAATGTGGGTTAATTAAAGAAAGCCAGCATGGATTTCATAAGGGAAAATCATGTTGAACTTGCTGGAGTTTTTTGAAGAGGTAACAGAGGGTTGATGAAGGCAGTGCAGTTGATGTGCTGTGCATGGACTTCCAAAAGGAATTTGATAGTGCCACACAACAGACTTGTGTGAAAAGTTATAGCTTATGAAATAAAAAGGTTGGTAGCAACATGGATATGGAATCGGCTGTGTGACAGGAAACAAAGGCTAGTGGTTAATGGATGTTTTCTGGTCTAGAGGAAGGATTCTACTGAAGTTCCCCAGGGATTAGTGTTGGGACCCTTGCTTTTCCTGAGAGAGAGAGAGAGAGAGAGATATATATGACCTAGACCTTGGTGTACAGGGTACAATTTCGAAGTTTTAGGATGGTACAAAACTTGGAAGCATTGTGAACTGTGAGGAGGATAGTGTAGAACTTCAAAAGGACATAGACAAGTTGATGGAATGGGCGGACATGAGAAGCTGGAGTTAAACACAGTGGCGCAGTGGTTAGCACTGCAGCCTCACAGCTCCAGGGACCCGGGTTCGATTCTGGGTACTGCCTGTGTGGAGTTTGCAAGTTCTCCCTGTGTCTGCGTGGGTTTTCTCCGGGTGCTCCGGTTTCCTCCCACATGCCAAAGACTTGCAGGTTGGTAGGTAAATTGGCCATTATAAATTGTCACTAGTATAGGTAGGTGTTAGGGAAATATAGGGACAGGTGGGGATGTTTGGTAGGAATTTGGGATTAGTGCAGGATTAGTATAAAATGGGTGGTTGATGGTCGGCACAGACTCGGTGGGCCGAAGGGCCTGTTTCAGTGCTGTATCTCTAATCTAATCTAATCAATGCAGAGAAACGTGAAGTGAATCATTTTGGTAGGAAAAACATGG